>NC_045428.1:602988583-603174610 GCF_902635505.1 Sarcophilus harrisii
TCTTATCTTTTCACTGATTTGAAAAATGATTCTTGCTCTTCAAATAGGAGGAAAGACCAGGTCTTGAGAGGCTGAATTAGCTTTCTGATTGTCTATCGAGCTAAAAAATCAACCAAGAAAGGAACATAAATGTAAAACTACCCCGATGAGCCATTTTGAATTTTTTCCTAGCACTTCAGTCAATGAATTGATGTCAAGGTGTCAATTAATCCCAGTGATTCATTTGATTGATTTTTGAATTCCAACTTGTTGACATAAATAAAGAAATGACTATTGTGACAGTCATAACTTTAAGCTACAGATTCAGTCTTGGGGTTTGTATTCATCCAATCTTCTTTTTCTAAAACTTGTCTTTTGGGCTTTAGGTGGAAAAAGTGAAAGACTGATGTGGGAAGAAAAAAATCAAACTTTTGTTAAAGATTTCATCCTTTTAGGATTATTGCATCAAATATTTGGATTCTATTCTTAACACTTATCCTTATTATTTTATGAGTGGCAGTATAGAGAACACAGTCTTGATTCTTGTGATCCCGCCTCGACATCAACTCCACCTCCCAATGTACTTCCTTCTCAGCCACCTCTCCTTCATAGATATATTGCACATTTCTAACATCGTTCCCAAGATGGCCAGTAACTTCATATCTGGTAGGAAATTCATCACATTTGCAGGTTGTGGATTGACATTTTCCTCTCCCTCATTTTTTGGGTTCTGAATGCCTTCTCCTTTCAACCATGTCCTATGATCGCTATGTAGCTATCTGCCACCCACTGCGTTATCACATCCTCGCGAACCATCGGATTGGTGTCCTTCTGGCTGAGATGCTGGCTTGTGGGGAATTATCAGCTCTACAGATTACACAACTTATATTTCTGCACCTCCCTTTTGTGGCACAAGAGCATCGACCACACTTCTTCATAAAAGTCAACCATGTTGAAACTCTCTTGTGTTGACATCACATTATGAAGGAGGAGTTTATGTAGTGCTGTATTCTTCCCTCCTCTTCCCTTTCCATTATTCTTGCACCTCTTGGTCAGATTCTCACTTTTTCTGTTTCACATTAAATCTAGAGCCCAGAAAAGCCTTCTCCACTTGTTCCTCATCTGGTCATGGTATCATGTAGTATGGACCATTTTATCTTTACATACATGAGACCAAAGTCCTATCATACTCCAGGACAGGACAAGGTCTTAGCCATTTTTATATATACAATTCTGCTCCATGCTCCAACTTTATCATCTACAGCCTTAAAGAAATAAAGATGTTTTATATGCCCTGAAAGAGTTTTAGGAAGGCACTTGTGCACAAAGAAATTATATTTATATAAAACTATAGCCTATGTTCATGGATGACCTATCATAAATGTGTAGAAAATATTCTATTTATCTGTTAGGTTTATTCCAAGAATTTTGACTTAGGACCAAGAAGAATGACACTATTGATTTGTGTTTCGGTTCTTCAATATCATATTTAAGTAACTTGACAAATATTGAAATAATATTTAAAATTTTAAACTCTTTGATATACCAAAGTCTTTTACATCATGGTTTCCATTAAAAGTTACTATCAAACTACATTATTCTTGTGATCATGGGTAGACATTTATGAAAGCTGAATTCCTCAGCAATCAATTTCTCCTTCTCAGCAGGACTTAATTTCAGATAGCAAACAATTCACACATGCAAACACACACAAATTCCTCTTTTCACACAGCAAAAGAAGTAGTTTTATCTTGAATATGTAGAAGAATACTTTGAAAGGAGTGTAATTGCAGATATTCTTGAAGTTTTCCCTTTGAACCATTGAAAACAATTAACTAAGTTCTGGATTATCAATAACAAAAATAACAAAAATTATATAACATATCAATAGATACAGAAAAAGTTTTTGATAAAATACAGCAGTCATTCTTAATTTTTTAAAAAGCATGAAAAGAATAATTATAAAGGAATTTTTTCCTAAAAATGATAGGAATCATCTACCTAAAACCATCAATAGTAATATTATAATGGGGATATACTAGAAGCCTTCTCAGTAAGTTCAAACCAAAACAAAATTCCATTTTCACCATTATTAAATAATATTGCATTAGAAAAGACAAGCAATAGCAATGAAAGAAGAAAAAAGAAGAAAGGAATTCTGATTAGGCAGTGAGATACTAAAAACTATTGTTGCTTTTGTAGACAGGTAGTAAAATATTTGTAAAATCTAAAATTGAGCTAAAAGTTAGTAAGAGCAATAATTTCAGAAAAGTAGAAGGAGTATAAAATAAACTTGCATAAATAAAATTACCCCATTTAAAATATTTATAGACAATGCTATATAAGTACCTGGGATTATACCTGACAAGACAACCAGACACATAGAACTATGTGAACATAATTAAAAAAACTTTATACCAACAAAGCTTTTGTATTCCAAGAGTGGAGGTGGGTAGGTGCATGTGTGGCAGCCATCTGTGTGGATGTGGGTCCTGGGGGAGCAGATGGATGTCTCTGACCACATTCATCCTCTGCTGCCTGCTTCAGACCAGCTCTGAGGAGCTCCTCCCTCAAGGTTCCTGCTCTCCTAATTCCAGAACATTTTGATCACTAGCCCGACTAGGCCCCACCAGTGTTTGAATTCAACCAGGTCACACCCATGTAAGATCTGGAAAGTTCATGTCAATGAATTGCCGTATGGATATTTCACCATTCAAGTCACTTTCAAAGCCAAACCTCACCATCACATGCTTACATGTATTGACTTCTGCATCAAATGCAAGCTCCTAGAGAATATGGATTTTTAAAATGTATTCCAGTGCCTGGCACATAGAATGCACTTAATAAATACTTTAAAAGATTAATTTCATATACAAACACACACGTGCATACATGTCTGTTTGACTAAATCCACTGAAAAGAAGAAAATAACAAGAGAGAAAACAAGGGGTAATAAAGTTGTGGCCAGTCACAAGGATTTGGACCCACAAACTTCAAATCACACTAGAACAAAAATGCATGTATTTATGTATGCATATATTTGTGTGTATATTACTCCTATGTATAGTAATCTTACTTCTCCAATTTCCTTTCACACCAAGCAAATAATATTTGAATAAGAACCAAAAAACCTAAAATTTGTCCATGATATTAGGGGTTGCTGTATAACCACAGAATCAGGAAAGACCTAGCTTTTTACTCCTAACTTCCCCGACACATTCTGTTGGGTGACCTGGGCAGCTTTGGACACCTCTCAGCTCTCTAAAATTACAGAACAGGTCTTGAAGCACATTCAGAGAGGAATTGTCACCTGAGGATTCGCTAGAAGAATGGAAATCAAAAATCTAGGCAGGAAAAACCCATTTCAAGATACACAAACACACATATGAAATTTCTTTGGTATGGGGAGATGTTAAAGACCAAAACTTCCAACAGAAATCAAAGAAAATCTTTGTGGCATAAGTAGCTTCTGAAGTGGAAGGTCACTACTGAGACCATGAGAAACATTATCTTTGTTTGAAATTCTATCTGTAGTCAGAACTATGTTGCTAGCTTTTCATGCCCTAATGCAGATGGTATTTACTGTTTTACACCCCAAGACACACTACCTAAAAACCTTATCCACTACCTAAGACCTTGACAACTTGATAAACATAAATAAATATTGTCTTATTTCCTGTCTGGGAAAGGATTCTTAACACAGCAGTAGCCTTCCACCTCCCTGTCTAGGGGAAAAGGAATTATTAAGCAAAAGTAGATAATGCTCAAAAAAGAACACCCTTACTTAGTTTTCTATAAATATATGTCTCTGAAACCACTTGGCACTGATCCTAGGTATGATAGGGGGCTCAGTCTAGCCAGTAATCAATAAAAAGACTGTTAAACTTTCATTATTTTGGCTGTTCTGTATTTTCTCTCATCTGGGCATTTCACTTCTTATTCATTTCTTTTATCTTTCAGGAAAATAATTTAGAAAGTTCTTTATGGAGGAATGGAATCAAACCACCACTGGTTTCTTTTTTAATGGGCTGCTGTTTCCACCAACAAAAACCTAGCCTCTTTCCTCTTCCTCTTGGTTATCACGTCATCTTCCCTAGTGATTGCCTTTTTGGGAGTAATTCAGCCATGATTTTTCCTCATCTGGATGGATCGCCATCTGCACACGCCCATGTATTTCCTACTCAGTCAACTCTCCTCATGGACCTCATGTACATTTGCAGAAGTTCCCAAGATGGCCATCAACTTTTCCTGTCTGAACAATTCTATCTCTTTAGTAGGTTGTGGTTTTCCAAAGTGGCAGCTTCTAACCATGGCAGGTGCTGAAGGGTTACTCCCTGGCATCCATGGCCTATGACCGTTATGTAGCCATTTGCCGTCCCTCATTATCCTATTCATGAGCAAGAGAATGTGTTTGCTGATGATTGCTGGGTCCTGGGTCTCTGCATCCATCAATTCCATTTTCATACAACATATATACTCTGTATGCCCTATTTGCAAGTCAGAATCATTAATACATTTTTTCTGTGATATCCCTGCCATGGTGCCTCTGGCCTGTATAAATACCTGGACTTATATGGTACATGGTACTCTTGCTTTCAGCTTATTTCTTTTGGTCCCTTTCATTGGTATTATGGCTTCCCTGGCCGGAGTTCTCTGTATGCTGTCTACCACATGCGCACAACACAGGGAAGGAAGAAAGCTTTCGACTTGTTCCCACCCTGACCTTGGTCACCTTCTACTATGGTCCATTTAATAACACACATATCTAAGGCCCCCATCTCTGCAGCTCCCCAGAGAGAGGACAAGAACATGGCCCGTCTTCTACACCATCCTCACTCCCTATGCTTAACCCCATGCATCTAGCGAGAAATAAGGAGGGTGTTGGAGCTCTCCAGAGGAATCTTTGGAAAATCTGCTTGCTCTCAAAAAGCATAGCTGGGGACATAAAGTCACAGAAAAAGAACCATAAATAATCTTACCAGTTATATAGCTTAACTACTTTATATAATAGATTAGATCACTGACTGTATTCATCCATCAATCCTGATTAACCATTATTTTATTTTATTTTTTCTTTCTATCTTTTTTTGCTTTTATAATGCTTTTTATTTTCAAAAAATATGCATAGATAGCTTTCAACATCCACCTCATGAAACCTGCTTAACATTATTTTAACAATTATCTTTCTAAATTAATATGTAATTTTTCTCTCTCTGCTATGTTCTCCCAGAAACAAATAAGCAATTATTCAAATCTTTATAGCAACTTGCAAAAATAAATAAAAATAAATCAGAAAATTGGCTAAAGCCAATAATGTGTTTCACATTCTGTGTCATTAGTTAATCAATATTTTTGTTGACAGGTGAATGAAATTCATTATCACCAGTATTTTCAAATCGTGGCTGGTCTTTTTGATGATCAGAATTCTTTGTTTGTACAAAAACTTTTCAATTTGATATAATCAAAATTTTCAGTTTTATAGTCAATAGTGATCTCTAGTTCTTCTTTGGTCATAAATTCCTTCCTCTTCCACAGGTCTGAGAGGTAAACTATCTGCTCTTCAATTTATTTATGATCTCATTCTTTGTATACCCCAGATCACTTGAACCCATTTTGACATATCTTGGTGTACACAGTGTTAAGTGTGGGTCATTGCCTAGTTTTCTGCCATACTAATTTCCAATTTTTCCAGCAATTTTGTCAAATAGTATTCTTATCCCCAAAACTTGGGTCTTTGCATTTGTCAAACACTAGATAATTAAAGTTATTGGCTGTTTTGTCCTTTTGAACCTCTTCTATTCCATTGATCAACTAATCTATTTCTTAGCCAATGCCAGATAGTTTTTAGTAACCGGGTGCCTTATAATATAATTTTAGATCTAGTAAAGCTAAGCCACCTTCATTTGATTTTTTTTTCATTAATTATGAAATTCTTGACCTTTGTTTTCCATATGAACTTTGTTGTTATTTTCTAGGTCATCAAAATAGTTTTTGGGAAGTCTGATTGGTATAGTGCTAAATAAATAGATTAGTTTAGGTAGTATTGTCATCTTTATTATGTTTGCTCATAATCCAAGAGCATTTAAATATTTTTCAGTTAGTTAGGTCAGACTTAATTTGTGTGGAAAGTGTTTTGTAGTTTTGCTCATAAAGTTTCAGTTTTCCCTTGGCAGATAGATTCTAAATATTTTATACTATCAGTAGTTACTTTAAATGGAATTTCTCTTTGTAACTCTGACTGTTGGATTTTGTTAGTATGTAGAATACTTCAATGACTTATGTAGGTTTATTTATAACCAGCAACTTTGCTAAAATTGTGGATTATTTCTAATAACTTTTAGTAAGTCTCTAGGGTTCTCTAAGTATACCATCATATCATCAGCAAAGATTGATAATTGAGTTCCTCATTGCCTATTCTTATTCCTTTAATCTCTTTCTCAGCTCTTATTGCCATAGCTAGCATTTCTAATACAATATTAAATAGTAACAGTGATAATTAACCTTGTTTCCTCCCTGATCTTGTGTGGGAATGGTAGCAGTTTGTCCTAATACATATGATGCTTACTGCTGGTTTTAAATAAGACACTACTGATTATTTTAAGAAAAGTCCATTTATTCCTATTCTCAAGTGTTTTAATAGGAATGGATGTTGCATTTATCAAATGCTTTTCTGCAGATGATCAAATTCTTAATGGTTCAATTAAATTAATAGCAGTGTTATTATTATTTGGAAATTATTCTACACGAAATGACCTAAATGAAAAATTTAAGATACTCTGATTCTGGTTTCTAGTCCCTTTAGAGTTAGTTTCAAGGAAAATGAATTTATGTATATTGAATACAGGCACATATTTGTATTTCCCTACCATGATGTTGTGAGGTATCTCTATAGTACAATTATAGAAAAGTATAAAATTAGAAAAAGAAAAGAAAAAGGAATCATTCTTCCACATTTCTTTACTTTCCTCTTCATCGTTTTACACATCTTCAATTTCTTTGAAACTGTCTCCTATGTTGTTAAAGCTCAGTCATAAAATATTACACTCACATACCATCATTTGTTCTCCATTTTTGGGAAATCACATAGTTTGATTCTTTATCTCCAAAGATCTATAGAAATGATTTTATATATAAGTACTTCTCCTCTTCCTTTGATCTTTTTATATAGGTAGGACCTGTAATTAGAATATGCCATTTCATAAGGTTGCTTATGTAGTTCCGCTGATTTCACAACTAAACCAATAACACATTAATGTGCCTACTTTCTGCCCAGCCCTATAATATTTGTCATTTCCATATTTGGCAGTCTGTTAAATTTTATGTGGAATTTTAACTGTTCTAATTTTCATTTCTCTAGTTATTAATGGTTCAGAGCATTTTTTCATATTATTATCTACTGATAGCTTGGATTTTTCCCTAGAGTAATATTCTATCATCATAAAAATCTGTGATAAAGAGAAATTATCACAAAAAAGCTTTAAGTATAATCTATTATTGCAAGGTTAGAAGTTGCCAGCAATAAAGTTTAATGACCCCTCAGGGATCAAAGACACCTTAGAGCAGAGAGCAAACTTTTAAACATTTGGTCACATAAGGTTAAGTGATTTTAAACTAGAATTGTGATTTATCTATTGTAAAGGAGTAGTGAAAGTACAGGGTGGATTTACATTTTTCATAATCATGCTGACTTACAAAAGAGGGTTGCAAAATCCAGGATAAGGAAAACAGAAAGTTAGCCAACATTCTCTAGAAAATTTTATTTTGGGCAAGCCCCTACACTACAATGGTCTGATGCATTTGTGACTACATAGAACATCTGCAAACCAACATTGTCTCATTGAGAGACCAGGATGTAACCAAGAAAAACAGTATAAGTTAAGTTCTTTAAAGCAGTCAAACTATCTTCATATGCTGAAACAGTAGGGTGTCAAGTTTTCTTTCACAATTTCCTTTTACCTTTCTTCCTAATCATCTTTTATCATTTATCAATTAAGAGATAGTTTCTTATTCTTGAAATGTGAATCCATTCATTTGTTCTTTTCAACCAAGGGCGATCCAACCAATTTTATTTAATTTCCTTCTATGTTTTAACTGTATTACTTTTCCTTAGATACAAATACAAAAATTAAATGGTTCAAACTTTTAATTAATTTACAATTTCTTGGGGGTTTCAACTTGTGTTCCCCATACTAATAAATAAAGTATTTTAAACAATGCAAAAGTACATAAACATATATCCATATTTATATGTACATTCTATATATATATGTTAGATACACTTATGTATATATGAATACTTCTACAGATTTCCATTCTCAAATCCAACTGAAACATTTCTTTTTGGACATTTCAAATGGATATCCATAGATATGCAAAATTTCAAGTAAGCTTATTACATGGCAGTGCTCATGATTTTTTCCTCCACATCTCAAATTTCTTCTAAATTTCACAACCCTGTTAGAATGGCACTATTGAATTATCACACACAGAATCATCATAGCACTCACTTGCTTTCACCCACCATATCCAATCAGTTACAAAGTCTTGTCCCCAGTTATCAAGTGTTCTCCTTTTTCTCACTAATATGACCACTATACAACTTAGATTCTCATCACCCATTTTTAGGCTATAGTACTAATCTTACAAATGATTTCTAATAGCTATTTCTCAATCCATTCTTCATTCAACTACCAAAATTTTATTTTGTAATGCTGGAGAAACTGAGGCAGCAGAGAGAGATTAAGAGTTTTCCAATGGTTATTAATTGAGTATAATTGACTAGACAGGACTCTCATCTCAAATTATCCAGTCAGACAGAGATAAAGATATACTTGGACCAAGGAATCCATATTGGTCCCAGGGCTGGGAGACTGTCATCTCAAAGAATCCAGCAATCAATAGGAGACAACCAGCTTCTTAAACACCCCCTCTAGAAACAAAGAACCAAGAAGGGCAGGAAAACTTCTGTCAGGTTGGGGGAGACCATAAATCCTAAAAGGCCAGAGACAGGATGTCTGAATACCCAGAGATAAAGATGTCAGTAGAGGGGTATCTTTGGAGATATTTTGAGGGATATTAGCAAATTCTGAGAAGACAGGAGAATCTACTCTTCTTGTTTATCTTGCTAGCAATTTATAACACCACAGAAGTAAACAGTTCCCAGTATAACTTAATGGACCAGAAGGGGGTTTTTACGACTAAGGGGAATAGTTAGGGAGACTGAGATAAAGGGAAACTCCTTACAGGAAACCAAATTGGAGATAGTTTAAGGGAGAACTATAGCAACAATTTATACCCTTATGTGATTTTTCTTTATTTTTGTTTGGATATTTAAAAGTCTGGAAGGAGTAAAATTAGTTCCATTCCCCTACTATTATAATTTTACTGATGATTTTTGCCTAATACTCATTTAACATTTCTTTAAGAATTTAGATGCTATGTCATTTGATGTGTTGTGTATATGAATTTGTTTATGAAGAAAAAAGAAAGGTTAATTCAATCAAACAATCCTTTGGATATTCCAGGTCCCAATAACACAATTGTCACTGGGCTTTGGATTCATCACTTATCTCATAAAGTCTCTGTTGCAATGTTTACTGCTAGGTTGGTGTGGAACTCAAACTCTATATGGCAGGCACAGTGCTTTGTGGACCAGTGATCAATATAAGTATTTGCTATCTAAATAGCACAGTGGATAGAGCACTGGCCTTGGAATCAGGAAGATTCATCTGCATGATTTCAAAACCAGCAAAGTTTTGCCAGACACTTATTAACTACATGACTCTAGGCAAGTAACTTAATGCTGTTTGCCTGCTTCCTCAGCTGTAAAATGAGCTGCAGAAGGAAATAGCAAACCACTCCAGTGTCCTTGCCAAGAAAACTCTCAGTGGGGTCACAAAAAATCTAAGTGGACAGAAACAACAGAACAAGTACAACCAAGAATGATTGGGAGTATTGAATGAGATTATTTATATCTATATCTAAATGCTATTGTTAAATAGAATGAACTTTGGGGGATGCCCTGCAATTGCCATCCCATTTGACCTCTCCCAGTCACTCCCCACAATGCTCTTAGAAGAATCACCATAACTCTACAGAAAACATTCGATAACTCTGTAAAACAAGAAGGGATAGTTGGCCAAAAGGATTCTCTGAAGAGCTACAATAAATCCCAAAGGGGATGTTGTGTCTAATTCGGATCAACAAATTGGCCTTTCCTTCAGCAGCAGTACCTTATATCCCATGCATCTTTGGGCTTTATATTTCCAGTGGAAAGCAATAAAGAGGCAGTACCCCCCTTCATTTTCTCCATTTTCAGACTGTTTTTCCACCAAACCATCTTGAGTACAGTGATTGGGTAACTTACTAAAAGAACAGATTGAAAACATAAAAGTTTTAATTGTATCAACATTTTCTTATTAAGGGTTTAAGTCTTCTGTAGATGGCAAAAGAATCTCCTAAAAGTGTTGTAATGTCTACGGATGCAGGTAAGAATGAGGGGATCCCAGGATCTAGGATACTGAATTAATTGATTTCAGGATTTCATTCTTGCATTTTCACAAAAATCAGATCACAGGGTAAGAATAACCACAGCAGCAACATTAAGAAATATTTTGATAGGACTTTGCAATTTATAATGCTTTCAATACCAGATATATTGTAATGATATTTTATAAAATTGGTCGTTTGACTGACTCATTGCTCACATCCTTATCTCAATTGATCTTTTTTTAATTCATTTTTTTAATTTTTTTTTTTTGTTTTTTTTTATTTTTTTTATTTTTTTATCTCAATTGATCTTAACAGCAAATGTGAGGTAGCTGTTTTATTATCCCCATTTTACAGATGATGAAAACACTGAAAGATAGGATAAGTGAAATGTCTTGGATAACACAACTGGTGAGTGTCTGCTATCTGACTTGAACCTCAGTCTGTGATTCTCCAACATACCATGTTGTCTCCCATAGAATCCCAAATCACTGATTTAAAGTTGAGGTGGATCTTAGAAGTCACTTTAGATGTTCTCCTCAACCTGCCCTTGCCCTCATTCTACTAAATCAAGCCCATTATTCCACAAGACTCATTATTTGACATTTCTTCCTTCGTATAAACTAAAATTTTTCTCTAACATGTTTATGTATCATTCCAGCAAATTTTACCCCAGGGTACCTCTAATTCAAGGACATTATACATTGAAAGGAGCTTAATAAAGCCCCTGAAAGTAATATTTTTACATGGCTTATATGTTTGCACTAACAAGTGCAATCTAATCTAATGAGATTCTAGCTTCTGTGATGATCAGAGGTAAGTTTGCAGAAAGACAGAGAGATCAAAAGATGAGATAAGAATAGAAAAATAGAGCAATTTTTAGGTAATACTTTCTCATTGTTTGTGTCAGGAAACAACAAAGTACATGTTCCTTTTGTCAGACATTAAGCAAAACTTTCCACCAATTTGACTGAGTTTCTTTTTTTTCTATTTCCTTTCAATGAATTGACTGAATTGGTGGGGTAGTAGATTGCTTTCTCTATGCAAGAAAATAGCTCTAACTCTATCTGGTGACAAACGTAAGGCTGAGTGGTAGTAAATATCGCCCCTTTTATCCCAGAAACCTTCACTTGCCTGACTAATTTCTGTTGAAGGAATGAAGATAAGAATTCTGCTTGTCTGTGAGCTGAAATTTTCATTGCTTAAGATGTCTCAGATAAGAAAAAGGGATTCTCTAGTTTCAGAAACTGGACAGTTATTCTTTCTGGTGGTGATCAACTGGACCCGGAAAAACTGGTTCAAACAGCATTTACAATGAATGATAAATTTATAAAATAATTCTATTAAGTGAATGTTCTGGATAAGACTAGGTACTCATAATGATTACACTGTGTGAATTTTTCAAGGAGAGATTGTCATTTGCTTTTCTTCGGATACCCAGTGCTTGGCACAATGCTTGATGCATGGCAGGCACTTAGTAAATGCTTATTGATTGACAATAAGGTTTACAAACATTTTAAAAATTGCAAATTGTCCACAAGGAACTTATGATTAAATAGGGATGATACAACAAGCAGTTAGCTGTGTAGAATATAACCAGAAGTGAACTAAAAGCAACAACCAGGTTGGTGCTCTCAAGCCATAAGAAAATAAAAAGAAACACTTCATAATTCACCTTATAAACAAGAAAGATCCCATGGCAGTGCTGATCGGTGAGTTGAGACTTAAAGGAAGAAAAGAATCTCCACCTGCAGATCTCCATCCCAGGCATATGGCATGGTCTGGGGATTCTGAACACAGGATGGAGAAAAGAAGTCCTTTATTATTTCAGGGTAGGCTTGAGAATAGAGCGAGATTTTATGTATGTTTTGTAATACAATTATAATGTTTACAAACATAGTCAATAATAAAATTTATTAAGTACCTTCTATATGTCAGGCAATGTCCCAAGGATGGGGTATCTAAAAAAAAACAAATGACAGTCTTCCCTTGAGAAACTCTCACAATCTTTGAGCATCTAGCATCATCCAGAATGTGCCTTTAATCCATATATGAAATTTTATTATTCAGTATAAAATGCTTTTTGAACCAGTTTCTGTAAACAACACAACACAAAAACTGGTCCAATTTACAAGGCTAATCCATTACATATTACAGTCATATACCTAATTATTAAACTACATCACAATATAGAAAACCAGAGAAGGAGAAGCACCATAAAAGGAACTTTATAGACAAGTACAACCAAAAATTGTTAAAGGGCCTTAAATATATTATCAATGAGAATCACAGGGTTTTAATTTGCTAAACAATCATTAGAAACAAGTGACTATTTATTTCCAATCTCCTATAGGTAAACACTATTCATTTAGAAATTCTCTGAATCTAATCTAATAAAAGCAATACAATAAACTTGACAAGATAGTACAAGTACCCAGAATACCAGAAAAATGTCTAATTTGAAAACAACAACAGAACAGCATAAACCCTTAACTACTCCACGTAAAAGCAAAACAGCCAATATCTAAAAAAGTAAAATTCTATTTAATAAGTATTTAATAAAAAATTACTTCATACAAAACAATCTATAATACCAATTTAAAAATCTTTAAGTATTTGACAAGAATTTTACAACTAGTAAACATTAGCACAAAATTTAAAAAAAAATTTAAGAAAAGAAACAACTAATTGGCCAGTGTCATAGGCAAACACTAAGTAATAATCACTCCATGTAGTAAATAAAACTATCCAAAAATATTATGAAATAAATCAAGTAATTTTAGCCAAAATTACTAGTTTCACTATTTATAAAAACACTCAACAACTTTAAACAAACTAAAAGCCATACTTTAATACTCATCCCATTCCAGTATAAAAATAAACTAACAGAAAAGCACTTTATATTGATTTCTCTAAATAAAAACATAAAAAATTAGAAAATTTATTACTTGTCCAAAACACCATACAAACAATGAAAAGTAAATTAGCAAACATGAAACCAAATGATATAAACAAAATCACAACAAACAAAACAAGCCCACAGTAAGCAATCCGTGGTACCCCAACTCAAAAGCCAAGAACCATTTCCAAGCAAACATCTACAACAATTAATCCTGCTTGTGAAAAAGGCCAAATACAAAAAAAAATATCCCATAAGCAACAACATCAAAAGCAAACCTAGAAAAATTGTCAATGAGCCCAACAACACATAGCAAAACACCCTATTTTAAATCTCAACATAGCTCACTTTTAAGCCCCAATGCAATCGCAAACCAAGAACAGTAAAATACAGCAAATGGCCACCAAACTACAGTAAAAAACACAATACATCTAACACAAACCACATATAACTCTACCAACTCTACAACAGCCACACAACTTTTGGTTTATTTCCCTCATCTATAAAAACAAAAATAACAACAAAACACTTCTTCACTTTACTCCTAATAACAACACTACCTTTAAACACATCCCACTTGCTTGCCAAAACAAAAATAAATTTCAACAAGAAAAAGCCCCAAAAAACAAACAACCAAACACACACATGCACCCCTACCAAACACCCCAAAATGGCAAAATCCACAGCTATTTGTAAAAAAGCCTGCTTGTAAAAACCAGCAAAAGCAAAAATTTAAAACCAAGCAAAAAGCAAAGCATTGCCAAAACACAAAACTAATAAAATTCATGCTTAGCCCATGCATGTAAAAATAGCCCCAAAAAAAAAGCCATTTCACTTTAAAATGTAAATTTAAAATATATACACTTTAAAATATCTAAAAAACAGCCAAATGCCCCATTAAGTCAAAAAAGAAACACAAGCAAAGAAAAATGCATTTAAAAATCACTCCAACATAATAATAATTACATCAGCAACAGCAACCCCCAGCAAACCGCAAAATAACATAGAAAATAAAAAGCAGAAACAAAAAGCTAACACATAAATTTAAAAAACATAATCTGAAAAGCCTTCAGCAAAAAAAAATGAAAAGTCAAAACAAGTAAGAAAAAACAAGTAAAGAAAAATTTAAATGTACACAAAAACACAAAAATAAAAACCATCATAGAAAAACATCACTGTTCTCAAAAAGCTCTACTTAGCAAAATCAAGAAAAATGAAAAAACCATTAAATTTAACATATAAAACACTTAACACAGAAACAACACTAGCCAAAACCAAGCAAAAATTAAAAAAAAAGCAAAAGCTTAGAAAACTTCATCTTTGAAAAAGCAAAAATATTAAAAAATTAGTACAAAAGCACTCATTACATCAAACTTTATTTACCCCTTCTCAACATATATTACCACTCTCATCGCTTACTACTTTGAAAAATTTAAGCCATAGCCAGAATAGTATTTTAAAACACAAGCCAAAAAAAAAAAAAAAAAGCTAGTAAACCATCATTTATAAACAAAAGCAAGAATACCCAATAATTTTACTTTTATTTATTTTCACTTTTTCACTTTTCTTTTTGTCTAATTTTCCTGTGCAGCATAATAAACAACAAAAGCTATAAAACAATATACATAGTTATATATATTACTTGTATCTAAAATATATGAGAAAAGAAGAAAAAGTGAAACATAAAATTTTGCAAAGTAAAATATTAAAAATACTCTTTGCATATATTTTAATAATATTTAAACAACACAAAAAAGCAAAAAAGTAGCTATATGAAAAACTTCCAAAACCAAACCAAAAAGCCATGGCAAAACAATAATAACACACCATTCTTTCTAAAATGAAAAATAGCCTTACATACCAAAATTTCTAAACATACAAGAAAAAAAATACAAAAAATGAAAGCCCCAAAAGTATGCAAATTACATTAGAAAAAAAACATCTAATACTCTTGAAACCAAAACAACATTACATAGCCCATCCATTAATGTATCAAACACACACTTATGCAAACACGTACTACCACAAATAAAAACACAAACAAACTCACACACATTCCCTCTTTACTCATCTCACATTTTCCCCAATCTTCAGCTTTACTTTACTCACCAAACACAACTATTTCTCTAGCCAAGAAACAAACCATATTAAACATCCTAACAATATTTACAGCAAAGAAAAACACCCCAAAAAAAACTGCATTCCATTAAAAAATTTCAAAAGTAAACACAGCCAAATTTGGAATAAATAAAATGAAAAACAAAAAAATAAAAAGCCAATAAAACCAAGAAAAAAATAAATAATAAATATAATACAGTACAAACCAAACCTGCCATTCACACATAACCCGCAAAACTGAAAACACAAGGGATTCTAATGAATTGGGAATGGCTGAATAAGTTGTGACATATGGTTGTAATGAACACTATGTATTATATGAAGTAATGAGCTAAAAGATCTTTTTAAAAATGATAAGCAAAATGAGAAAAACCAAGAAAACTCTGTATACAGTGATAGCACTATTGTTTTAAGAATGGCATTTTAACTGTTAGAAAAAGAAAAACTGAAAATCAAGAACATATGAAGTTATCTGCATTCAAAGAATTCAAAGAAAGAATTAATAAATAGCAGCATGTATAGAATGTATAGAATAATTTTACATATATATAATGTGATATATCTAATAGTAACCATTTTTATGGCAGGTCTGGACAGAGGGAAGCAAAAAAAAATTAAGGAAAAAGAGAAATTTACATAATAACTTTAATATAAATTTAAAAGGCCTAGCGTTATATTTAGTTGATTTGTAGTTTTATGTACATTCTTGTTTTTTATTATACTACATTATGAAAATGCTTGCTTTATTCCAAAAGTTAAAAATAAAATAAATTCTAAAAAATAATGCAGTTAATGATACTATAAACAAAACAATCCTTGCTTGACTTAGGAAATTTTTTGCTCCTACATCTGTCGTATTTGCATATTTTAAAAACAAACAGTTCTCCCTCAAAGATCCATTTGATTCTTATCTTTTCACTGATTTGAAAAATGATTCTTGCTCTTCAAATAGGAGGAAAGACCAGGCCTTGAGAGGCCGAATTAGCTTTCTGATTGTCTATAAGCTAAAAAATCAACTAAGAAAGGAACATAAATGTAAAACTACCCATATGAGTTATTTTGAAATTTTTTTTCAGCACTTCAGTCAATGAATTGATGTCAAGGTGTCAATTAATCCCAGTGATTCATTTGATTGATTTTTTTGAATTCCAACTTGTTGACATAAATAAATGAAATGACTATTGTGACAGTCATAACTTTAAGCTACAGATTCAGTCTTGGGGTTTGTATTCATCCAATCTTCTTTTTCTAAAACTTGTCTTTTGGGCTTTAGGTGGAAAAAGTGAAAGACTGATGTGGGAAGAAAAAAATCAAACTTTTGTTAAAGATTTCATCCTTTTAGGATTATTGCATCCAAACCAATATGGATTCTTATTCTTAACACTTATCCTTATTATTTTTATGGTGGCAATTATGGGGAACACAGTCTTGATTCTTGTGATCCGCCTCGACATCCGGCTCCACACTCCAATGTACTTCCTTCTCAGCCACCTCTCCTTCATAGATATATTGCACATTTCTAACATCGTTCCCAAGATGGCCAGTAACTTCATATCTGGTAGGAAATTCATCACATTTGCAGGTTGTGGATTACAGATTTTCCTCTCCCTCATTTTTTTGGGTTCTGAATGCCTTCTCCTTTCAGCCATGTCCTATGATCGCTATGTAGCTATCTGCCACCCACTGCGTTATCCCATCCTCATGAACCATCGGATTGGTGTCCTTCTGGCTGCAGGATGCTGGCTTGTGGGAACCATCAACTCTACAATTCACACAACTTATGTTCTGCACCTCCCTTTTTGTGGCACAAGAGCCATCGACCACTTCTTCTGCGAAATCAGCCATGTTGAAACTCTCTTGTGTTGACACATCACATTATGAAGGAGGAGTTTATGTGAGTGCTGTATTCTTCCTCCTCATTCCCTTTTCCATTATTCTTGCCTCTTATGGTCAGATTCTCCGTACTGTGTTTCACATTAAATCTATGGAGGCCCAGAAAAAAGCCTTCTCCACTTGTTCCTCCCATCTGGTCGTAGTTATCATGTATTATGGACCATTTATCTTTACATACATGAGACCAAAGTCCTATCATACTCCAGGACAGGACAAGGTCTTAGCCATTTTATATACAATTCTCACTCCCATGCTCAACCCTATCATCTACAGCCTTAGAAATAAAGATGTTTTATGTGCCCTGAAGAAGGTTTTAGGGAAGGCACTTGTGCACAGAAATTAATATTTATATAAAACTATAGCCTATGTTCATGGATGACCTATCATAAATGTGTAGAAAATATTCTATTTATCTGTTAGGTTTATTCCAAGAATTTTGACTTAGGACCAAGAATGACACTATTGATTTGTGTTTCGGTTCTTCAATATCATATTTAGAAAGTAGCAACCAAATGTTAAAATAATATTTAAAAAAATTTTAAAGCTCTTTGATTCATATGCCAAAAGTCTTTTACGTCATGGTTTCATTAAAGTTACTATCAAACTGCATTGTTCTTGTGATCATGGGTAGACATTTGTAAATGAATTCCTCAGCAATCAATTTCTCCCTTCTCAGCAGGACTTAATTTCAGATAGCAAACAATTCACACATGCAAACACACACAAATTCCTCTTTTTCACTGACAAAAAAGTAGTTTTATCATGAATATGTAGAAAGATCACTTTGAAGGGTGTAGTTGCAGATATTCTTGGGTTTTCCCTTTGAACCATTGAAAACAATTAACTAGGATTCTGGATTATCAATAACAAAAATAACAAAAATTATGTAACATATCAATAGATGCAGAAAAAGTTTTTGATAAAATACAGCAGTCATTCTTAATTTTTTAAAAAAAGCACTTGAAAGAATAATTATAAAGGAATTTTTTCCTAAAAATGATAGGAATCATCTACCTAAAACCATCAATAAGTATTATTTATAATGGGGATATGCTAGAAGCCTTCTCAGTAAGTTCAGAAGCAAAACAAAAATTCCATTTTTCACCATTATTAAATAATATTGCATTAGAAAGACAAGCAATAGCAATGAAAGAAGAAAAAGAAGAAGGAATTCTATTGGGCAGTGAGATACTAAAACTGTTGCTTTTGTAGACAGGTGGTAAAAATATTTGTAAAATCCTAAAAATTGAGCTAAAAAGTTAGTGGAAACAATAATTTCAGAAAAGTAGAAGGGTATAAAATAAACTTGCATAAATAAGGTACCCCATTTAAAATATTTATAGACAATGTAAATTACCTGGGATTATGCCTGACAAGACAACCAGACACATAGGAACTATGTGAACATAATTAAAAAAAAAACTTTTTATACCAACAAAGCCACATTTAAATAACTAGGGAAATATTAATTGTTCATTGGCTGGCAGAGGCAATAAAATAAAAATGACAATTTTATTTGATCTACTCTGTTTATTCAATGCCATTCCAATTAAATATCAAAATTTTATTTTACTGATCAAAAAATGAATAACAAATTTTATTTAGAAGAACAAAAGGACAAGAATGATAAAGGAAATAATGGAAAATTGCAAAAGAAGGAGATTTATCAATATTAAATCTTAACCTATATTATAAGATCTTCAACTATATGTAAACTATTTTATACTGGCCATAAAATAGAAAAATAGATTAGTATAACAGATTTGGCATGCAATACACAGGCACAAATGATTACAATAACCATGGGTTTGACAAATATAAAGATTCAAGCTTTTGGTACAAAAATGTATTATTTGGTTTAAAAAAAATGAGAATGCTGAAAAGCAGTCTGGTAGGATTGGACATAAAACAGTTTTACGCCATTTGCCAAAATAAGATCAAAATTAATGCATAACCTAGATAGAAAGGAGGGCATCATAAGAATATTAGAAAAAAAACATGAAACATTATGTTACTATTACTTTTGTATAAAAACCAACATAAATAAACAAGATAGAGAGGATTATGAAGTATAAAATGGATAATTTATATTACATTAAAATGAAAGTTTTTTTAACAAATAAAATAAATATAACCAAGATCAAAAGGCAAGCAAAAAATTAGGGAAGAATTTTTTATAAACAATTTCTCAGATAAAGGTCTCATATCTAAATCATATGAAGAACTGTATCAAATCTATAAGAATATGAGTTATTCACCAACTGATAAAGGGTCAAAGGATATGAATAGATCATTTTTCTATGATGAAATCACAGCTATATATATATATATAGTTATGTAAAATTACTCTAACTTACTTTGATTAGAAAAATTAAAACAATTTTGAGATATCTCACACCTCTCAGATTGGCTAAAATTATAGAAGAGGAAAGCAATCTAATGTTGCAGGGGATATGAAAAAATGAGATAGTAATTCACTGATGGTGGAACTGTAAAATCCAGCCATTTTGGGAAAAAAAATCTAGAATTATATCCAATGAGTTATAAAACTGAATATATCCTTTGACTAGCAACACCACTATTAAAACTGTTTCTCAAGGTGAACAGGCATGTTCTAAAATAGTTTAGCAATTCTCTTTGTTATGGCAAAGAACTGGAAATTGAAGGGGTATCCATCAATTGGGAAATGGATAAATAAGTTTTGGTATATGATTGTGATGGAATACTAGTGTTCTACAAGTAATGAAGAGCTCAATGATTTTAGAAAACTTGAAAAGACATGCATGAGACAGTGAAGAGAAAAATGAGCAGAACTGTGAGAATGGTGTACACAGTAGCAGCTATATTGTTCTAAGGACAACTGAATGACTAAGTCATTTTGAGTATTGTAAATATTCAAATTGGCTATAAGAGAACTATTAAGATGCTATCTAAATCCAGAGAAAGAAGTGATAAAGGAAAATTTGTATAGTATGGTTTTTTATGATATATATTCACATACAGAGAGAGAGAGAGAGAGAGAGAGAGAGAGATGTGTTTGTGTGTATTTATGTCTAATGACAATAATCCCGTGTTTCATAACATAAATAGCTTAAAGATAAAGAATTCCCTATTCTATATGTAATTCTGACAAAACTAGAAAGAATTATAGAAGAAATTAGACTTAAACTAACAACATCTTACATCTGGTACAATGATAATTTCACAATGGATCTGACACCTTGAAACAGAATCATACCATTAAAAATATGAAAGAAAAACAGAATATATATATGCTTAACTATAGGCAGGAACTAGATTATTCGCCAGAAAAGGTATTGAGGCTATTAGAAAAGGAAGACTAGACAATTCTGATTACATGATATTTTTAAGCTTCAGTACAATCAAAGTTAATGCATCTAGGGATATTAAAGGAAGTGAAAAAATCAGGGTGGAGTCAATCTTTATTATCAATTTTTTTTTTAGTGAAGTGTTTGGTATACAAGTTAAATAGATTAACCACACACATGCATGCATATATATTTTCATATGCATTTATATAAACATGAATATGTACATATGTTTGTCTATACATACATATGTATATGACAAAAAGCCATTGAACACAATTACAAAACACTTTCCATACAAATAAAGTCAGATCGAATCTCTTGGGAAAATATCAAGTGCTCATGGGTAGGCTGAGCTAATATAATAAAACTGAGAATACTACCTAAATCAATCTACTTATTCAACGCTATGCCAACCAAACTCCCAAGAAATTACTTCACAGAGCTAGAAAAAAATAATAACAAAATTGTTCTGGAAGAAAAAGAGATCAAGAATTTCAAGGGAATTAATGAAAAAAATGCAAATGAAAGTGGTCTATCTATGCCAAATCTAAAACTATATGATAAAGCAGTGGTCATGAAAACCATTTGGTATTGGCTAAGAAATAGAGTAGGCAATTAGTGGAATAGGTTAGGTTCACAGAAGAACATAGTCAATGACCATAGTAATCTAGTGTTTGACAAACCCAAAGACCTCAGTTTCTGGGATAACAACTCACTATTTGACAAAAGTTGCTGGAGAGATTGGAAATCAGTATGGCACAAATTAGGCGTTGACCCACACCTAATTCTCTATACCAAGATCAAAATGGGTTCATGATTTAGACATAAAGCGTGATACTATAAGCAAATTAGGAAGACAAAGGATGGTTTACCTCTCAGATCTGTCTAGAAGGAAAGAATCTATGGTCAAAGAAGAACTCAAGGACATTGTTGAAGGCAAAATGGATAATTTTGATTATATTAAGTTGAAAAGGTTTTTAACAAGCAAAACTAATACAGATAAGATTAGAGGGGAAGCAATAAACTGGGGGGCGGAAATTACATTCAAGGTTTCTGATATTATTTCTAAAATATATAGAGAGAATTGACAATAGAACTCAATCTGTTCTCCAATTAATAAATGGTCAAAGGATGTTAATAGGGAATTTTCAGATGAAGAAATTAATACCATTTCTAGTCATATGAAAAAATGCTCTAAATCACTATTGATCAGAGAAATGCAAATAATACAACTCTTAGGTACCACTCCATACCTATCAGATTAGCTAAGATTTCAGGAAAAGATAATCACTGATGTCGGAGGAGATATGGGAAAACTGGAATACTAATACCTTTTGGTGGAGTTTGAGCTGATCTACCCATTCTGTAGAGCAATTTGGAACTATGCCCAAAGGGCTACCAAACTATGCATACATTTTGGTTGGGCTTATATCCTAAAGATATCATAAAGGAGGGAAAAGGACCCACATGTGCAAAAATAGCACCATTTTGTAATGGCAAAAAACTGGAAACAGAGTGGATGCCCATCAGTTGGAGAGTGGCTGAATAAACTATGGTGTATGAATATTATTGTTCTATAAGAAATAATCAGCAGGATGATTTCAGATAAACCTGGAGAGACTTATATGAACTGATCCTAAGTGAAATGAGCAGAATGAGGAGAACATTATACACAGCAACAGCAAGATTATATGATCATCAATTCTGATGGACATGGCTCTCATCAACAGTGAGAAGATTCAGGCCAGTTCCAATGGTCTTGTGATGAAGAAAGACATCTGTACCCATAGAGAGGACAGTGGGAACTGAATGTGGACCATAATATAGTGTTTTCATTCTTTTTCTTGTTGTTTGCTTTTATTTTGTTTTCTTTCCCATTTTTCCCCTTTTTGATCTGATTTTTCTTGTGCACCATGATATTTGTGGAAATATATACAGAAGAATTATATGTTTGACATATATTGGATCACTTGCCATCTTGGGCAGGAGAGTAGGGGGCAGGGAAAGAAAAAAATAGAACACAAGGTTTTGCAGGAGTGAATGTTGAAAATTATATATGTATATATTTTGAAAATAAAAGGCTTTAATTAAAAAAAAATAAACTCCCTTTTTTCTCTTCCTCATCTTATATCACTCCCATGCCAGCAAAGGCAATTGATGAATTCTAGAGGTTCTTTATGAACACAGGCATATTAATGTATTTTGTGTTACATACACTTGTACAGCCAATCTGGAAAGAAAATCGAAGCAACATCCACAAATTTATTAAACTGTACATACCCTTTGACCCAGCTACTAGATCTCTATCCTAAGGATATTAACTTCTATCAAGGTTTCACTACTAAATGGAAGAAAGGATCTTCCTGTTATAAAACTATTTTTTTCCTGCAGTGGAAAGACAATAAAACTGCCTTCACTGTCAAATAAGGAATTATTTGACTCTCAATTAGAATCCTCAATTTAAAGTTAAACAAATCCCTTCTAATATCTGGAAATCAGTCTGTATAATTATTAAATGAAGGGATTGAATGAGTTAACTTCTCAGAGTTATGGCCAATTCAGAAATTCCTCACACAGTCTCAATATACAAGCCAACAAAGATCTTCAGAGAGAAGATGATATAGGTTTGATGGTGTTTCTGTGAGTCCAGGATCAAAGGAATGGCTAAATAAATAAGCTGAAATGCAGTATTTGGGATAGAGTTGGGAGATGGCTATAGATGTGCTTCCTGAGGATTGGAATAGCACAGTGGTCACACAAACAGGAGGTGTAAGGAAATTTGATAATATGAAAGAACATATATAAAAATTCATTTCTGCCTTTTGCTACTGAAACCAACTTTGGAAATTGCATTAGGACCAATTAAGCAGTGACATCCAATAGGTCTGTACATCAACATCATGTTTAGTGATAAGAAAGTCATCACAGCTGTTAGAGTGGAAACATTGAAGACCACCAATTCCAATCTCCTCATTCATGAGAGAGCTGAGGCAGTTAACTGACTTACCCAAAGTCACACAATAGGTGCTATTACTCTTATTTGGAGATGAGACTGAGGCTGAGAGAGGTTAAAGTACTTGCCATGGTCACACAGCTTAAAAGTGTAAGAAGCAGGATTCCAATTCCAATCTTTCTAACTCCATGACCAAGAGTCTAACCATTGTTCTATCTAGCACTTTACAATATGCAGAGGATTTTTCTCTCAGCTGTCCTTTGAGGGAGGCCGATCAAGTATTGGTACCCATTGTACTGTTGAGCCAAGTGAACAGGACTTCAGTAAATGACAGAGATGGAATTAATCAGTTTTATTATTTCATGTCCCCTCTCCTCCATTCTGTCCATGCCATCCTGACTTCCTTGAAGAAAGGAATGACTCTCAATAAATGTGAGATCATATAAGCATAGGAATCTTTAGTCTCCTCAGAAGGAGAATAGATTCTCTTTTGCCAAGGTGCAGGAAGTGCTCCTTAGTGCAGGAAGGAGGTTTTATTTTCAAACCTCTGCCTGGGCCAGGAGTCCATGATTGATATAGATATGTAGATATAGATATAGATATAGATTGATATATATATATAGAGAGAGAAAACTGGTGGTTCTATATAATGCATATGTTGGGTATCTGAAGGGCAAAGAGAGAATAGACCAAACTGTAAACATCTCCAGATATCACATACTACAGGCCTTCAAGCAAGGTGAGGGGAGTACTATACCCTGTCAGAAAAGATGAAGGAAGGAATGAAGATATAAATTTCTTTGTGTCTGAGTTTGACTTCCAAGGTATGTATTTGTCAATGTATACATATGTCTTTAAAAGTGGAGGTGGGCAAAGGGAGAGATAGAAGAAGTCAGTGTATGTCTGAGTAGGGCATCCTCAGAAATTTTTGGAGTGGTGATCACTCCAAAATGTAGTAGTGTTTACTGTCTTCAGAGTTGCTCTGGTTCTGGCACTGACCATAGCCATTTCCTTGATTTCTTTGGACCTTCAAATAACAACATAAGACAATTGTGTTGTATCTAGAAGATCTAGGGGATCCCAGAAGTCTTGATAATTTGTAGCAGCAATAAACTCAGTGGTTAGTGAAATCAGGGAGATTGCCATTTCTTCTCCCAGTACCTCTATCAATATGCCCATTTGGTTATTGAGTGCCCTGAGAAGCAGAGGGAATTTTAGACAATTGGGCAACTTCTGTCAGAGTCAAAATTCCCATCTTCCATCTCTGTCTCTTGTGCATCTGCCATTGGGTCAAACGTCTATACTAAATTGAAAAGGAAGGAGCCTTTCAGTCAGGGATATGCTAATAAATATTAACCCCATCCCTCAAAAAAAAAACTATGCTCAACATAATTTTCATTTTTATCAGAGTTAACAACATTTTGATTGCTTTAACTCTAGACAAACAACAAATCAATGCCCTGCTTCATAGTACTTTGCTGATTTTCAAGGTGTAAATACTCACTGAACATTCAACAATTAGCTGTTGTGATCCAATTTAAATTGGCTCAAGCATACCTCAACTTTTAAAATAAAGTGATTAAATTAAATAGCTTCTAAATGCTATAACCTACACAGAATTTTTTTTTCTAAATGTATTTTTCAGTGATTGCGTGTCAGTGTATTCCCTCTTGGTCCGTTCTTGGTGAATATACCAGCCAACAATCATCTCCAGAGAGAAGACTATGTACAGATAATGGCATGGTTGTACAAGCAGAGCCAGGGATATACAAAAAAATAAGCACAGAAGAAGTGATTGAAGCTGAGATGGGGGCTGTTTGTAGAAATGATCTCTGAGGACTTGGATATTACAATCACTGCAGATGTGTCATCATACTTGACAATAACAGAAAACACATATAAGCTTTTTCAGTTCTGCCTTTTCCTGCAGCAACCACCATCAGGAGTCATGAGAACCAACTGGATCATAGCAACCTATTAGTCTATTGATCATCATTATTTGTAAAGGTGAGTTGGACCCCAAAACTGGAATCACTGGGATCACATATTTAGAGCTAAAAAATACTTTGGGATCAAGTCCAACTTCCTCATTTTACACATGAGGAAACAGGCTAAGTGAAATTGAGTTTCTTGCCATATATGTGTGTGTATGTATATATATATGTGTGTGTGTGTGTGTGTATAATATATATATATATATATTATATGTGTAAATGTATGTATATATGTGTATGTATGTAGTATTTTTTCCTTATACAGAAGATTTCTTTCTCAAGTGCCTTTTGATATATAAAGTTGTACCCAACTTAAAGTTGAGAGAACTGAGGGTCAGAGAAGTGTAGAAAGTTGCAGGGGTTGGACTAAAACCCAGAGTTTTGTTATTTCAGATCAATTCTCTCCATCACACAATGCTGCCCTCTCTGAAATTTCAGTTAGACAAAAAGACAAACTCCTAGATATGGAGAAGTAATACAAGAGTCTATAGAACCTCTTTCTCTGAGGATCATTTTTGAAAAGCGTATTCTACAAGGTGGAAAAGTCACCTTTGCCAGATCTTTCTCATATAAGGAATCTATGATTGCTTAAGGAATGAACACATCACACATATTCAAGTAATCTGGAAAGCAAGGGCAGTGGCTCTGGAGATATGGTGTGAGGGAAAGACATGTAAAAAGGTGTGGCAGCCTTCCAGGATGGCCTGGGAGTCAGCCAGTTTGCCACCTTCTTAGCAACCTTATCTCTGGCACTAAGATCAGCTACTCCTTTCCATACACTGGACCTCCAACCTCCAGCTTCACACCTCAAGAGACAAGTCCCACACAGTTTCCAAGTTTTATACCCTGATTATTGAGCAGCTCCATGGCTATACACAATTAATGCTTCAAGGTAGAGAAAACTCCAATTGATTCATTCCTTTACAAAGGGCAGCCATGACGAGTAAATGTCAGAAAAGGCTTCTTTCTTCAAAAGCTTATGAGTTAGAGAAAATAATAGGATGTTTATATACCTTCTCTATGTGTGTATATGTACATATTTTTGTGTATACCCATAAATGTATGTGATAGGAGAAGGGATGACATACAGAGTTTCCTGACTTCATTACTTACTTCAATGCATCTATTCTATTTCCTAACATTATTTTCAACAAATAGACCTTTTTCCACTCTTGAGATATCATTTACTCTTTATTAAAAAGAACTAGTTCTCCATTAGGACCTCAAACTGGGTTTTTACAGGGCACCTACCACAGATTAGACACCTTCATTCATCCATTTGGGGTATTTGCCAGAATGGCCTGATAGATCTTTATCTACATCTAAAGTCTCAGTGATCAAGATGACCAGGTCTCTGATAATCACCCATTAATAGTCAAATGAGAAAAAAAACCTAACATTTTTAAGGTAAAAGGACCTCAGAAACCATCTGGCCCAATTTCTTCATTTTACGCATAAGAAAACAGAATGTCAGGCAAGGAAAGGGTTTTCCTATGCCACATAGAGAGAAGAGAGCCAGCAAGATCCAAACTCAAGTCTTCTTATTCCAAATCCATAATAATGGCAGCATCCAAACCTAATATTTCATAGCTGTGGGAATTTTCTGGTGTGGAACCTCCCTCCACCTGTGCAAATTTGTACTTTCTACCTAAATAACTGGGGACTCTATAATGTGCTGTAATGCACCGAGTTTAAGAGAGCTAGTCAGTTGCAGGACCTAAAGCATGACATCAAGACTGTCCATCCCCTCACCTTTCCATGGATCAATGCTATGCTATTTAGCAGCAGCATTAACTCAAACTTATATAATACCTTAAAATAAGCAAAGAAGTTACTGCTCCTTTCTATTCCCTGTGACTCTAGAACTATTTCCTCCCAATCATGCTATTTCACCTAGACTACCCCAGATTGAGAGGCTTTATCTTTCCTTGTTTTGATTGCCTAAAGCCAATTAAATTGAGAGAATTGCTTTGATACTGTGATTTCTGGTTATAATTCTAATTGTTATTGGGTTGCCATTAATAAACTTCTATATCAAGACATTCTTTGGTGCAATGACTAAAGAAATTCAAGCACCTTTTGCTGTCTAGACATGAATTTATTTCTTGGTTCTCTAGACAGACTAGGACTATCAAATAATACACAAAGAAGACACAGATATATTCACCTTATCTCAAGGGCAAAGAGGACACAAGGGCAAAAAAATTAAAAGAATTTTTGTGTCCATTGGCAAATACAAATTGAAGATATCTGTATGTCTACTTTCAATATAGGATAATGATGATGGCAATAATGAATTAAAAAATTAAAAATAATAATATTAACATCACTTATTAAGGTGTTTTAAATAAAGTACTTTGAATGCTTATTTTGCCCTTTAAGCCTTAAACAGCCTCATGAATAGTAAAACTGAATATGAGTGAGGTAAAATAATATTCCTAAGACTGCACAGGTACAATTCTTCTGACTCTAGGATTATTGTCTGTTCTGAGATTTCCATTGGGATTTCATTCAGTGAAGGAAAGCTAAATAAATGTGAAGAAGTGACAGGATTTGGCTTCCTTTTTTTTCCTTTTTGCTCCTTTCTTTTTTGCTAATACTCCTCTTCCCTTCATCAGAATAAGCATCATTTCAAAGGATGAATACATCTGATGCTCAGAAATCAAAAAACCTGAATAAATCCAAGGATTCTGTCTTACCAAAGTCTAATATATCTTTAAACGTTTTCCCAAGACAAAAATGCTTGGGCTGAAAGTAGGAGTCCAAAAGTCCATCCCTTTAGAAAGAAAGAAAAAACTGCTACAGTATTGAAATCTCAAGTAAGGGAGACAAAGAATTTAACTTTCATGGCGCAGAAATACCTGGGGAAGCAACAATTATTTCTAAATACAGGTAGGTGAGGCAAGACAGAGAGAAATAGACAGACAAAAAAAAAAAAAACGAGAGAGAAAAATAGACATAGAATCAGAGACATAGAAAGAGAGATACAGAGAGAAGAGAGACACAAAGAGATAGATCCTGAGAGTCATAGAAATAGAAAAAAATAGACCAATAGTGAGAACTATTACCAGAAGGAGTTTGCAAAGGATGGCCTTGTTATTAATCCTGGTCCTTAGTGTTCTGTAAGCAAAGAAAACAAAACAAATTTATTTATGAATTCAATGATTTCTGAAAACCAAATCAGGCATGAAGTCTGCTGATTCTTAGAATAAATAAGAATGGGGATACAGCTCAATCTCAACTCAATAATTCTCACTGAGAAACTTATTCATTCATTCAACAATTTGTTTTTTTTTAACTTTATTAATTTTAAAGAAATATAAAGTAGAAAAAGAAAAAAAAATTTCCGTTAAAAGCAGAACATAAGGGAAGATTCAAAATAGAAAGCAATAAATTCCCATTTTAAGAAAGTTTATATAATAAATACTCCCACCTTGCATTCAGAACTATCCATTTTTTCTTCACCTCCTTATAGGTTTTCTTTTATTCTCTGCTATTCATTTTATTTACTTTATTTGTTTTTATTTACTTTATTATTTTCCCTTCCTCCCATCATCCCTGAGGAATGCTAAAATTAAGCATGAATATCTTTATGTATGCATGTGTGTTTATACACACATATATTCAGATTTATATATATTATAATATACACAATATATACCTTTATGCATGCATATATGCATACCCATATATCCATATTTATATATATAATATAGACATGATACAAACCTTCATGCATACATATATATGCATATACACACAAATAGAAACACATATAACCATGCATGCATGTATATGCATATATGTACATGTCTATATTAATATACATAGATACACATATGCATTTATGTAAGACTGTACTCTGCTTGTTTGTCTACTGTTTTCTAAAGGTGGATAGCACCTTCCTTCATAAGTTCGAGTCTTTCCGTATTCATTTAACTCCACCAACTCATTATTTCCTACACCCCAGTGATAGTCCAACCTTCACTGTCTAGTTATTTTAAATAGTCTAAATCAATCTTTCATGGGTAATTTGGGGTTTGAGATTATTTTTATTTTCTTTTTAAAGGAGTAGCTATAAATTTGGAGATTTTAGTTAGATTGCAGTCATCCTCTTTTATTCAGAGCATTGTTTGGACTGGGTGACTCAATACCTTTCTTATATTAGTATGATGACTCCTGGGGAAGAAAAAATTGGAAGGTGCATTCTCAAATAGGGAATATGTTTTCAGATGTCAAAATAAGATCCCACCTGGTAACAGGAATAGCATAATAACTGATACTCATATTATATAATACTATAAGTTCTATGTGGCTAATTTTCATTTGGAATTATCCAGAATTTTTTTTGCTTCCTTAATGGACTTAGTGATTAATCAATGGATTATATAATCAATGGAAATATATATTCATGCTTGTGCATATATATCTATTATATATCTAGCAATTACTGAGATACCTACTAGATGTGTGACTTTAGGCAATCACTTAATTGTTCTATGCCTCAGTTTTCCCATCTATTAAAAAAAGATTGTTGTGAGGATAAAAATGAGATAATATTTTTATTTCACTTTTCAAATCCTGAAAACAATGTATAACTACAAAATATATGAAATATATTTTAAAATATACATTTATTTCTTATTTTTTAATTTTGAAATATATGTATATCATATATTATACACACACATATTACATACATGTATATAATAATAAAATTTAAAATATATAAATATTTCAATTACATATGTATGTAACTATATGTGTACATGCATAAATCCAATAGGTATGTATACTTAATGAAATAGTATTATGGGATAGGTATGGTAGGCAATGGGAGAAATGAAAGGGGAGTTTCGTGCTCTGAAGAAATATACTGTTAAGATATTGCTACTTTTCAGAAGAAAAAACTACAGTATTTAAGGCAATAAGTACAGTATGACCTAAGAGTAGAAAAAGTTAATGGGAAGAAAAGATGGCTGAGAGTGTGCTGAAGCCAGTTTCCATTATTCATTATTTTTTGTGTACATTCACAACTCTGAAATTAGCAGAAGCCACACAGCAAAGTTTGGTAATTCGTTTTGTTTAGTTGTTTGTTTAGATCTAGTGCAGATTAAATTTAAACTGTCCTATTTTTCAGAGAGCAGGTTGTTAAACATTTACAAATGTATGAAAAAGAATATTCAAGCTATAAATTGAAGAGAAAATGGTAAGTAAATACTTAAGTTATAGATGCCATAGAATCCAATTCTGTCCTTATAGATGTACCTGGAGTGCTGAAAGGATCTGCCACCAACCACAGCTTGTTAGTTACAAAGCAGTAACCAAATCCCTATTCTTCTTGATGCATAAACCAGTGGGACTATACTCTATTATGTTCTAGTTCATCAAGCTGGACTGTTTCTTGCTTCTAAAGGGACTCCCAGATCCAGATTTCTCAGTCCTGTGCCCCTTTCACAAAGTCATATATCTTGGCATCTCAGAGCTCAGTGAGGATGAACACTGGAGAGATCAGCTGAACCCAAAAGACCAGGGATTTACAAATTCAGATGGAGTTCTATGACTCACAAAGGTTCCATCATGGCCCTGGTTTTTTTTGTTTTGTTTTGTTTTTTACTGGAGAAAGAGTGTTGCTGTTAACAGAGAACCTCACAGTGCAGTCCCTGTAAAATAGGTATCCTTAAATTCTTTAGGTTGTTTTTATAATTCTTCTTTTATTTTTATAATTTTATAAATTTTTCATAATTTTTTGCATTTTTATAATTTGTGGAATTTATAATTCCACAAAGGTGAAGTGATAAACCACAGAGAACAATTGAATCATCTACAATATCATACATGGATAATGACAATGTCAGTTCTCATCTCTTCCCTTATTGACACTGATAACAATTATTTAAGGTAGAAAATAAACTAGGATTAATACTAATTGTTGTTTAGTTGTTTTTAGTTATCTTCATCTCTTTGTGACTCTATTTGGGTTTTTTTTTTTTTTGGTAAAAAAAAATACTTGAGTGGCTGTCCAACTCATTTTACAGAAGAGGAAACTGAGGCAAATGGTGCAAATGTCTTGCCCAAATTCACAAAGCTAGTCAGTATCTGAGAATGGATTTTAACTTAGACCTTCCTGATTCCAGGTCCAGCACTTTATCCACTGTGGCAGATAGCATATTATTATGATGATAATACTCATAATCATTAATAATTATAACAACAATTCACAATTATGCAGCATTTTAAGGTTTTCAAAGAACTGTATGTATGATATCTCAGAAATAACCTTAAGATAGATGCTATTATTCTTTCCATTTTGTAGATGAGGGAACGGAGGAAAAAAAGATGTTGAATGACATTCCCAGAATCACACAACTAGAAAACATCTGAGGCCAAATTTGAAGTGAGATCTTCCTACCTCCAAGTCCACTGTCCTATCTAAGTTACTACCTAGCTGCTGAAAATCAAAATCAAAATCAAAAGCCATTTTGATGTGCACTAATAGGAAGATTTTAGAAGAAATCAAAGGAAATTTGGTTCCACAACAATTTCTTTCCATTCCCTCATCTGATCCCACAGGAAAACAATTCCAGAAACACCCTCCTATGGAGGAATGGAATCAAACTACCACTGGTTTCTTCTTACTGGGACTGTTTCCCCCAACAAAAACTGGCCTGCTCCTCTTCCTCCTTGTTGTTCTCATCTTCCTAATTGCCTTCTTGGGTAACTCAACCATGATTCTTCTCATCTGGATGGATCACCATCTCCATACTCCTATGTACTTCCTACTCAGTCAGCTCTCCCTCATGGATCTCATGTACATTTGCAGTACAGTTCCCAAGATGGCAGTCAACTTCCTGTCTGGGGACAATTTCATTTCTTTGGTGGCTTGTGGATTCCAAAGTTTTTGTTTTTTACTTATAGCAGCTGGTGAAGGGTTACTCTTGGCCTCCATGGCCATTGATCGTTATGTGGCCATTTGCCGTCCCCTCCATTATCCTATTCTCATGAACAAGAGAATGTGTTTGCTGATGATTGCTGGGTCCTGGGTCTCTGCATCCATCAATTCCATTTTCCATACAGTGTATGCACTCTGTATGCCCTATTGCAAGTCCAGAGTCATTAACCATTTTTTCTGTGATATCCCTGCCATGGTGCCTCTGGCCTGTATAGATACCTGGGCCTATGAGTACACGGTGTTCTTCAGCACCAACTTGTTTCTTTTGGTCCCTTTCATTGGTATCATGGCTTCCTATGGCCGAGTTCTCTATGCTGTCTACCACATGCGCTCAACACAGGGAAGGAAGAAAGCTTTCACGACTTGTTCCACCCACCTGACTGTGGTGACATTCTATTATGTCCCATTTGTGTACACATATCTAAGGCCCCCATCTCTGCGCTCCCCAGAAGAGGACAAGAACTTGGCAGTCTTCTACACCATCCTCACCCCTATGCTTAATCCCATCATTTATAGCCTAAGGAATAAAGAGGTTCTGGGAGCTTTCCAGAGAGTCCTTGGAAGATCCTTATCCCAAAAAGAGTAGCTGAGCATATAAAGTCACAGGAACAGAATGAAAAGTGATCTTAGAAATTATGTAGCCATTATCTTATTGAACCTTTGAGGTTATTGAGGTCTTAAAATTCCACCAGTTCAAGATGTCTGTATCAAGATTGTTTTCTTAGAAACAAACTAGTATTCATTTAACATCTAATATACATTAGGCACTGAGCTAAATGCTAAGAGTGATAGATGAATATATAGAGAGGAGAAGACAGCCTTTTCATATTCCCAGGTTAAAATTCCTTATATTGTAGCTTTAAGGATGTTAAAAAAATTATCACAGAAAAGAAAATTTGACTTCTATATTCAAGATTTTAGATTAACCAGTAAATTGATATAACTCACATATTCATCCCCAAGCAACCATAAAATAGTACTCCCCCAAAAAATTCCTGGAATATTAGAACTAGCAAAAAAATTGGAATAAAATAGTCTTTTGCCAAAGAAACTTGGAAGATAGCAAAAAAAAATCTGTCTCACTTGAATAAAAGATTAGCACAGAGCAAAAAAGGAACTATCCCATCAAGTCAGCAAATTAGCCAAAAATTCTGAGTCCTACTGCAGTAGAGCAGGCAAATGGCAATACCAGAATCCCCTACTGATATAATGTGCTTCGATGTAGTCAGTGCAGTGAGATGTCAAACTTACAAGGGCCCAAGGAAAGAGGTAGCAGCAAAAATTGGGCCCTCACCATGGTGCTTCAGCTTCAAGCATACAGACAGCCTTCAGTGACTAGATCTCTATGTCTTTCAGTGTAGCTCCCAGAAACTACAGAAACATTTCTAACAGGCTCAGTATGTGTCCTAGACATCAATCAATACTAGGATGCCAGTTCAACATCATGTAATCTGCCAAATCCCCACAGCCTCCAGCAGTACCAGGTCCCCCATCCCTTATCCTCAGTCCAACACCAGACACAAGAGTCCTATGTGAACTACAGGGTAACATAAGTGAAGCACCAGGTAAATAGCCAGGGCTAGCAACCTTTGATACAACAAGCCTGAGACAGTGCCCCTTCCACCTTGGGGAATAGATCTTAAATATAAAAGAAAGAGAAAAGATCCCAAAAGATGCACAAAAAATAACAACAACAACAAAAATAATCTGACCATAGAAAGTTATTATGGCAGGGAAGATCAAGAAACAAAGTGAGATGAGAATAACAATGTCAAAATACCTATGGGGGGGAAACTCTAAGGAAAAATAGGAAGCTATGTGTAGCCTAGAAATAACTCATGGAAAAGCTCAAAAAGAGTTTAAAATCATAAGAGAGGAAGAAGGAAAAATTGGAAAAGAAATGATAGTGATGTAAGAGAATTATGGCAGGGTCAGGGAAGTCAGCAGCTAAGAAAGAGAAAACAAATGCTGAAAAGTGTAATTGGCCCAAGAGAAAAGAAGGTACAAAAATCCAGTGAAGGAAACAACTTCTGAAAAAGTATAATTGGCCAAATGAAAAAGGTTAGAAGCTAACTTTAAAAAAATCCTTAAAAATAGAATTAGGCAAGTTCATAAGGAGAACATCAATGACTATAAGACATCAAGTGTTCATTAAACAAATTCAAAGAATGAAAAGAATAGAAGAAAATGTAAACTACTTCATTGGAAAAACAACTGATCTAAAAAAATTGATTCAGGAGAGACAATGTTAAAATCATTGGGCTACCTGAAATCCCAAATCAAAAGAAGGACCTGGACAGCAACTTTTAAGATATTATCAAGGAAAGTTGTTTTAATATTTGGGAAGCAGAGGGCAAAGTAAGCATTGAAAGAGTCCACCTATCACCTCAGAAAAGAGATCTTTAAACAAAAACTACAAGGAACATTGCAGTCAAATTGTAAGACTATCATAACAAGAGGAGAATATTGCAATTGCCCAGAAGGAAACAATTCAAGTATCAGGGAGCCACACTCAGGATTACACAGGACTTGGCAGCTGCAATATTAAAGGTTTGGAGGTCATGGATTACAGCAGGAAAAGGAGCTTCAAATGCAACCAAAAATCATCTACTCAATGAAACTAAGCATAATACTTCCAAAATAGGTCATTCAATGAAAAGGAAAGAATTCAAGTTTTCATAAGGAGAAGACCAGAATTAAACAAAGATTCTGATTTCCAACATCAAAACCCAAGAGCAGCCTAAAAAAGGAATAAGAGAAAATAAAACATAAGGGACTTAGCTCAATGGAGCTAAACTGTTTATATTCCTGAGTGGGGAGATGATATTTGTAATTTAAAAAAAACTTTACCACTAATTATATAGTTCATAATATATATCCGTTGTATTCAAATTCAATAAAATGTTTTATTGGGGGAAGGGAGTGAAACATTAACAACTGAGGAAATCTGAAAAAGTTTCTTATAGCAGGTGCTACTGGAGCTGAGCCTGGAAGGAAGTGAGGACTTCCTAAAAGCAGAGCTAAATGAGAGCATTCAAGATATGCAAGACAGCTTGGACAAAGAGGAAGAGGTGAGAGATGGAAAATGAGGAACAGGAAGCAACATCAGGAAATTTTAGGGGGAGAAGAGAAGACATAACAACTGTCCCATGTATTGAAGTAGGAATCTAATCAGATAAAATAACAAAGAGATGGTCTTGTGACAATTAGAGCTTAGTTAAGAATAATAACAAATTTACTGTGGAGTATCAGCTTGTTTGCACAACTTCCTCCAGCATAAACTGAGTAGTGACAGAGAAGATAAAGAGTGGTGACACTCTCGGATTGGTTTTGGCAAGCCATATATGGTGACAGAGCTCAGGTGCAAGGGATTTGGAAGTATTTTTACATTTGTGTAGAAGAACCACACATATCTGACATACATTAGATCACTTGCCATCTAGGGGAGAGGGTGCAACAAGGTTTTGCAAGGGTGAATACTGAAAACTCTCTATGCATATATTTTGAAAATAGAAAGCTTAAAAAAAGTTCATTACAATGTGAAGAGAAATGGAGAACTAAAGGATCAAGATCAGGAAGGCAAAGTAAATGGCATAAAATTCAAATTAGGTAAAATGGACATAGATCTTGATAGCAATATTTATATAGACTAACAACAACAACAATTAACATTTACTCATTCCTACTATTTGCCAGACACTGTTAAGCACTTTACAAATGTTATCTTATTTGATCCTCACAACAACCTTGAGAGATAAGAGCTATCCTCATCTCTGTGTTACAAGTGAGGAAACTGAGGCAGATAGATGAAGTAAATTTTACAGTCACACAACTAGCAAGTTTCTGAAGCAGGATTTGACCTGATCCAACTCTAATACTCTTTCCACTAGAGTACACAGTGAATATTCTGTGTCAAGGAAGATAGTCTGGAAGAGTGTAGACAGATGGAAAGCCTGAAGGTCAGAGCAAGGATGGCTTAGTCAGATCAGAAGTAAACAGAGTTTTTGAGCTTAAGGATTATGTGGTAGAACACTTATAGGTGAAAGTGAGGTTATGGATATGATCATCCATGAATGTCTGAGGTAGAATAAAGGTATAGAACTGAAGAACTTGATTAACTAGAAAGTCAAAGTTAAATAGCTTGTGGTAGGGACAAGTGAGTCACCAGTCCTAACTACCTACTGTGTCACTCTCGATGGCCTGACACCAACACACTTTCTTTCTATACACCTTATCTCAAGACAAGCTTAATCATCACTTCTCTATTAGCAATATGCTTTCTTTTAGGGTCTGAGTGCTCAGGGTAGAGAATGGAGTAGGGAAAAGTGAATCAATCAGCCCCAATAAGGGATCTGGAAGGGACACTCAGGGGGCTCAATCAGTGAGATGCCCAAATATTGAGTAAAATGGGGAGATAATTCTTTGAATGGGAAAAACTATGGAGTAGAGGGAATTAGGACCTTCTATAGAAAGGTAGGAAGTGCTGAGTTGTTTCAGAGAGTGACCTCTCTGAAACACCAGAGACAGGGCATAGGTGACTCATTTCTCACAAATTCTCCCAACTCTTCTTCTTGGTGTCTATTAAGGCAGCTAGGGTAAGAAATAGAGAAGGCTTAGCTAATAAAAGTCATCTTCACTCCCATGTGTTTTAATGCTCTGAAAGATATATTGTTTTTGGAAACAAGATTTGATTGTTAATAACAATAATAAATTACTTCCAAGATGTAATACATTTTATTTTTGGTCCTCCAATATTTAAGAAACACATGTTGCTAAAAGAAGGTGGAGCGAATCATACAACTATTCTGATCAAGTCCTTTACAAATTTATGTCACATAACAGCAACTCAGTCATCATTGTTTCTAGGCGATCCTGTTATATATTTATTATCAACTCTTTAGTCCATTCTCTATAGTGGTTCTTTCCAAGCCTCATCTCTCTTCAAACTTCCCATGTTTCCTACACAATTCTCTCAACTGATAATCTGAACTCATATTTTACAAAAAAAAATTGCCAATTTTTCATTTGCCATGAGCTCCTCTCCTCCCCTCTTCCTCATCTCTTATTACTCAGGTACCTTCTGCCCCTCTCTCCTTTAGCCATGTCTCACATGAAGAAGTGGCCTTATTCCTTACCAAGACCAACACTTCCTCTTGTTCAGATGATCTCATTCCAGGCTCTCTTCACCAACATTGACCCCTCCATCAGCCTCACACTCTTTCATCTTATTTTCCATCTCTTCTTCTTTATTGGTTAATTTCCTACTACCTATAAAAATCTACATTATCTCTCCTTCATCCTAAAAAAAATAAACCCAAAAAGAAAGGTCCTGAGGAAGAGAGATGTAGACTTTTCTGAGGCACCTTTCAGACTACAGGCTATGATTCTGGCCTGAGTGGAAGTTGGAGAAAAGACATCACCACATTCACAGAAAAGGTGAAATTGAGGTAAATGGCAACTAAGTGAAAGATGTGGAGAAAAGAAGAACCAGTAGAGAAAAGAGGAACCAGTTGTCAGGACACCTGCATTTAGCAAATATTCTTTCTCTTCATTAAATAAAAATACAAACTTTTTCCATCTGGCATGATGTTTTATATTGGTCCTTATTTCCAGTAATCTTGATACTGAGACACTATAAGCCCCTTCAGAACAGAAACTATTTCCTGCTTTCTCTTTGTTTCCCCAGCACAGTGTTTTCTATACAATGAGGGTTTAGCAAATATTTATTGGATTGAGTGGACTTTTGTATCCTCTGTTTATATACCCTTTCTGTTCCTCCTGCCCACAAAGCTAGAAAAAGAGCTGTAGAATAGATTGTAATACCATCAGAGAGATTCAGATATTGTTGGATGACCTGGCACTTCATTTTTCACTTTCAATGGAGTCAGTGGTTTCTACTGCATCATCCCCAGAGATTTGGGCTTAGTCATAAGCTAACTAACTTTAATTTGGTCAATTTGGCTAAAGGATAGCATACTCATTAAATCTGAAGCTAGCACAAATATGAAATAGTAGCTAATACACTGGATTATAGATTCAAGATCCAAAAGGTTTTGACAAGCACACATCATGAAGCTGCCAATACTCCTAATTATAATCTGAATCAGTTTAAAATAAATTTTGAATAAAACAAATCAAAAAATAATATAGATAGCACTAATGTGACTTTCAAAGACACTATGAACTCTGAGATACCTTTCAGTTTTGGTTTAGTGTCCTCCTTTTTCTTTTTGAACTTTATAGAATATTGGGCTGACCTAATCAGATAAAATGTAATAAGAATAAATTAGAGTTTATATTTGAGTAACCAAAAAATAAATCAACTTCATAAGTATAAAATGTGGTAGACATGGATAGATAGCAGTGGTTGTTTTAAAAATTGAAAGGCTAGAGGTTTTGGTGGATTAAAATCTCTTTCTGAATCAGCAGTGTGATATAGCATCCCCCCCAAAGCTCATGTGACTTTAGGCTACGTGAAGAGGGTCACAGCTTTCAGGAATAGGGGAAGTAAAACTTACTCCTTCAGTGATCTGCACTCATCAGACCCAAACTGGAGTATGGTGCTGTATTGTTTCATTTGTTTATTTTTCTGGATAGCACAGTTTAAGGATGGCATTGATAAACTGGAGACCATCAGAGAAGACAACTAGGATTGGGAAGCACTTTGAGTCCATGTGCTATGGTGATCAAATGAAGGAACCAGGAATGATACCCTGAAGAAGAGAATAATGGAAAGAGAAAGGACACGGGAGCTGTCTGCAAGTGTTTGAAGGAATATTGGCTGGTTGATGGATTAGATTTGTTATGTTTGGATGACAGGGCAGAACCAGAAGCAAGTGGAGGATGTTGAAAAGAGGCTAATTTAAGTTTCCCATCAGAAGAGGAAAAAACTTCCTAGCAATGAGAAATATTCCAAATTGGAATTCACTGCCCAAAAAAGTGGTAAGTTCCCTATCCTTGAAAGTTCAAAGAGAGGCTAGATGACCAATTCCTAGACATGCTATATTGAGGATTTCATTTGTATATAAATTGTTTTTCATAAATTGTTTTTCACACTCTTGAATTCTATACAGCCATACAGTGATAAAAAGATAAGTCTCTAGGGAGCATTTTGCTTTGGGGGAGGTCTATTTAAAGAAAAACTCTCAAATATAAGGATAAGTTCCTTTCCGACTGGTGATGTTATAGGAATCACCGGTGACTTATTAGTTTCACTCTTACAAATAGATTAGCCAAATGGTCACACAACAGTCATATTTTTCACTGTTTTGTATGATATGTTTTTCGGATCATAAAACCTGGTAATGATCTTAGCATTCATAGAATCTAATGCCTTCATTTCTAAGAAGAGGAAATTAAGGCATTATAAGAAGTGTCTTGATACTAAAGTCTAATCAGGAGAAAGATGGTTCCCTAAGAGGGCTTTTTACCCATCACCTTGAATAAAATTGAAGATGTTCCTCCCATAAATGCTAAGGCACATCACAACTTTGTGATCATGACAGATTTGGTGTCCAAACACCAAAATTGTGGGATATAGGAAGGATACAAACATGAAGCAACTCTTCTGTCTTAGGAAGAACAGCATGTAATGGGGAGGGGAGAGTGGCATGCTAACTAAGAAAGAATTTTGTTGGATGAATTGTAAATGAACAAGAGGAAGAGGAAGTGTTGGGAACAAATTGATAAATAAACAAAGAGGATTAGAGACAGAGAACGTTTGGTCACGAGACCCTTCATGTTGAATCACTTGTGGACCTGTCAAGAACTTAGACATCATTTATTCCAGCTCTCTTATTTTTGCATCTAGAGGTATGGGACAACTAAAACCCAAAGAAGTTAAGCCTAAGGTCACTTAGTTATCAAAATGAAAGCAATAGCTACTGCTATAAGTTACTGCACTGGGTGAATTTTCAACAGGAAATTAGAGGTCTAGATGTTGTGGGCAGCTAAAAAGACCATCTCTTCTTTCACATCCTGTGTTGTTCCCCAGATCCTTTAGCATGCTGCCACAAAGCACAAGATCAAAACCCACTTAAAAACTGAAAAAAGAATCAGCAGAGAAATACAAAGAGAAAGAACATTATTTCCCAAATTATACAATTTGGGGTACACACAGGAAGACTGAGTCACCTTATCAAATGAAAAAAATCAAAGATTCTGAAGTCTAGAGAGAGGGGAAACTCTTTGGATTTCAGGCTAAAGAATCATAATGCTTCTTTATAAATGGTGCTGGGACTGACTGGAACAGTAGTAGCTTGATTAAAAACTAAGGAAGCAAGAGAGGCTAATGAATTTAGAATATTCTAGAACAATTTAGTTTTAGAAAGAAACATAGTTTAGGTTGGTTCTGGCAGGATCAAAGCAAATAGAAGCTTGGTTTTGTTTTCTTTTTAGAATTAGGGACATCTGAACATGTTTGTAGAGGAACATGTCTAAGGGGAAAAGCACCAGTAGACAAAAGGAGAGTGATGGCTGATGGAGTGCAAAATGGTCTCTAGAAATGGAACTTTGACAAAAAGGGAATGAGATAACATCAGCAAAGAGGAAGGAAAGTTATCTTTGGCCTTTGGAAGGAAGTTTTCCAGAAAAATAGGGCAGAGCACAAGGATCCTTCTCCAGAGTTTGGCATGCAAGATAAATAGACTAATCAAGCAAATACATGAATATTTATTTTCATATGCATGCATATGCACATGATTATGTACATATATGTGTGTGTCTATACAAATGTATATGACAAAAAGCCATTCCCCAAAAGACAAGTGGTCAAAAGGAATAACAATGTAAAAATTATTTTTGAAAGAATTTCAAAATGTTAATGACTATATGAAAAAATTTTCCAAATCACTAATAATAAGAGAAATGCAAAGTAAAGCAATATTATTTTACCTCACACCCTCCAAAACTGGCAAAAGATGATCAATAATGGGAAAATTTAATATTGAAGATGTTATGGGAAAATAAGCATGCCGGTGAATTATTGGTGGAGCTGTATATCAGCACAAACATTTTGGAAGCCAATTTGTAATTGGGCTGCAATGTTAATTTGTAATTAACAAAGAGACTGAGATATTCATACTCTTTGGCTGTGAGTTCTACTATTAGGTATTTATAGGTCATTGAGGTGAAGAAAAACCCCATGTCCATCAAACTATTTATAACCAAAGCAGGCGGCTATATGGCACAATGGATAGAGCTCCAGTCCTGAAGTCAAGAAGACTTGAGTTCATATGCAGTTGGAAACACTTAATAGCTGAGTGATTCTGGACAAGTCATTTAACCCAGTTTGACTTAATTCTTCATCTGTAAATGAGCAGGAGAAGGAAAGAGCAATCAACTGTGGTATCTTTGTAAAGCAAACAAATAAACACAGAAGCAGACAAAAGAAAAACTTAAGTGGGGTCACAAAGATATAACTCAACAAAAACAACCGACTTATAGCAGAACTTTTCATAGCACACAGTGCTGGGAACAAGAAGATGCCAAATGATTCAAAAATGGCTAAATATTGGCACACTGATACAATAGAATGCCACTTTGCATTAAGAAATTGCAAACAAGATGAATAAAAAGAAGTATGAACTTAACTTGATAGTATACAGAATGAAGTAAGCAGAGCCTACAAAGCACTCTCTGCCATGACTACAATATTGAAAATGGAAAGAAAACAATCACAAAGTATTTTTAAGTGATTACTGAATCCCAAAGAATAAATCCCAAACAAACCAACTCAAATACCTGCCTACCCTACTTCTTTTCAGAGGAGGGTATATATGGTTGGGGGATGCTGAATGTTTTCAGACATCTTCAATATCTTGATGAGGTTTTACTGACTTTTTTCTTTTTCTACCAATTCTAATTTTTTCTTTCTTTCTTTCTTTTCTTTTTTATTTGGCAGCTGGTAATGCAGGAGACACAGTGATAAGCCTGGTTCCAGGAAGACAACAGTTCAAACCCAGTCTGAGCCTCTTTCTGGTTATTTGATCCTAGACAAGTCATTTAACTTTTCTCATCTTCAGTTTCTTCATTTGTAAATTGTAGATAATAATAGTAGCTACCTCTCAGGAATGTGAGAGTAAAGGGAGATATTTTTGCAATCTTAAAATATTATGTAAATGTAATTATTATTTAAAATACTATTTGTTATATGATATGGCTCTTCAGGAAGGAGACACACTCCCACTATCTCTCATTATCTAGGGAGAGATAGTAGGAGAAATTCTGGAAATGTCAAATAAAATATCTCAATACAAACATTATTTTTAGCAGAACCAAATTGAATTTATCCTATTATTGTTTGAACTCCAACATAAGGCTATTAGGGTCCCTATTCAATTGAATCATATTGGACTTGGCTTCAGTTTCAATAGTACCAGTTCTTCAGCTGCTGACCAAACAATGTAAGGAGTGATTATATTTCCCCAGTCATCCCCAACCTTCAACTTTGTATTATTGACATATACATAAAATCTACAGTTTGGTTTTTGCAATCAGTATAGTTTTTGAGAGTGGTGCAATGAGCACAAAATCAAGGCAATTTAGGATCCTGGAGCCTAATCTGCAAGTATCTAAAGAACCCAAGCTTACTCTCCATGAAGACTTGGAAAGTTTTTAAAATGGCTCCAGGTATTCAACTCAGGAAAGAATTACTCTAGAACCATCATTGACATCAAAATTAGTTACTGGAAGATGTGAAAGGGCAGCTCCACTAATTAAAGCCTGCTACTCTGAGAAAAATAGCCTTGGGGGCCTGAAGGCATATCTCCAGGCCCCATCTTCCTACACCTACTGAAGATTCCTTCCTAGACCAAGTCACAGCTAGTGTCTCCTGTGTCTCACTTCCTGGGCTGGAAGTAGGGAGCCCTGTCCATGGAGCCTAGGTATTCATTATCATAATAAGCTATTTTCCCTTGATCCTATCTGATCAACTCTTCTTCTAAAAAATGGGGGAAAGTGAGATAGCTAGGCCATAGAATAAGACCACAAAGGCTGCAAGAATGATGTCCAGAATTCTGCAATAGATGAGGGTGCTTCAGAATAGGATAAAATAAAATTAAAGACAGATAGTCTGAAAAAACATGTGAAGGAAGACAGAAATTCTGGATTCAGAGATTCAGGAGCGTGCTGGTAAATGTTTAATAATCAGCTCACCGAAGAAATCTGACAAACAATTTTTACTCAAAAATGCCTCTGATAAATGTCTCATTTCTCAAATATTTAGAGAAGTCAAATTTATAAGAATATAAATCATTCTCCAATGGATGAATGATCAAGGCATCAGAATAGTCAGTTTTCAGATGAAGAAATCAAAGCTATGTCATATGAAAAATGCTCTAAATCACTAGTGATAACAGAAAGGAAAAGGAAAACAACTCTGAGATACCTATTTCGTACAAGATTGGCTAATTTGGTAGGAAAAAATTGATTAACGTTGGAGAGAATATTGGGACACTAATGCATTGTTGGTGGAGTTGTGAACTGATCCAACCATTCTGGAGAGTAATTTGGAACTTTATGCCCAAAGAGCTATAAAAGCAAGCATACCCTTTGATCTAGAATTCTATCATTAAGTCTGTAACCAAAGTGATCACAAAAAGGGGAAAGCACTTACAAATACAAAACTATTTATAGCAAAAAGAATAGAGATAATGCTCATCAGTTGGGATTTGGTTGAACAAATCGTGGTATATGATTATGATAGAATACTATTATACTATAAGATATGTTGAGTTGACAAATTTCAGAAAAATCTGGAAAGACTTACATGAACTGATGCAAAATGAAGTGAGGAGAATGAGGATAATGTTGTACACAATGATAGCAATATTGCATGATGATCACTTGTAAATGACTTAATTTTTTTTCAAAAATATAGTGGTCCAAGATAATTACAAAGGACTCATGATGGAAAATGCTATCCACATCAGAGAACAAACGGGTGTATTCTGAGTGCAGATCAAAGCATACTATTTTTATTTTATTTTTATGCTATCTTTTCTCTTTTGAAAACCATAATTGTTTTGGGGGAACATTCCTTCACAAAGTCTACAGATTTTACAAGATTGATCATGTATCAAATGGCTTACTCACTTAGGGAGGAGAGAAGGGAAAGAGGGAAATAATTTGGAACTCATTTAAAAAAAAAGTGAACATCAAGGCAAAGCCAAGATGATAGAAAGAAGGCAGGTAGTTTCCTGAGTTCTCCCGTGTTTCCTCAAGAAGAACACTAAATCAAGCCTCTAAGTGGATATTGGAGTTACCCACAAACATTCAGAGAGAAATCACTTTCCAGCTTAAGATAACTTATAAGGACTCCAGGAAAGTCCTTTCTCACTTGGGTAAAAGGGGAGCACAGCCCAACTAAGGCATAGTGTGAGAAACTAAAGGGAGGCTCTTAGCCACAGCACAGGTCAACAGCAGCGATCCTTCATTTCTGATTCAGTGGGCCAGTGGCTCATCAGGCCATTTGTGAGGCTTCCAGACCTAGTGTAGAAGGCAAAGTACTAACCACTATTCTCTGTCATTACAGGTCAACCAACTGCAATGGGAAAGCTGATAGCACCTGCAGCCCCACAGAAATCTAGATAAGGCTTCTGTTCCTCTGCAAAAAATAATAATAATAAATAAATAAATAAAATAAAATAAAGTGTGGGATAGTGTCCCCTGTGCCCAACTAGCAGAGCTCAACTCGTAAGAGAAGAGAAAAAAGAGCCCTGATCATAAAAAGCTACTATGATGACAGGGAAGATCAGAACACAAACTCAGAAAAGGACAGCAGTGGCAAAATGCCTACATGTGAAATCTCAGAGTGGTATATGAATTGTTCTCAAGCTCAAAACATTCTCTTGTAAAAGTTTTATGGGTCAGAACTCTGTACTTGAAACAAGGATTCTTACAAGGTATTAAGTCAGTGGAATTGATAAGACAATGGTTATCTAGTTTAGCATGGTGATTAATAGTTCTCTAATTCAGTATGATTGATTTAAGTTTACAACAAATAATGATTCCCTGATGAAATAATGATTGGTTTATACTCAGTATACTGCATATAAACAGGTATAAACTCAGCCAGAAAGATTCATTCCATCTCTAGCCTTTGTTGTGGCTGGAGGCTGGAGATCCTAGTGGCTCTCCTGACAGACTTGGAAAGGACTCAGAGACAGACTGAGAAGGGGACTGGAACAGACTGAGAGAAGACAGTGGCTGTAGGCTGGAGCCCAAGCTCTCAAACTGAGACGGACTTCAAGACAGAGACCATTGTGGTGGTCCCCCTGCCTTCCCCACAGAAACCAAGACACATTCTGGTGGACCTCCAGAAAGCTAGCTGAAGCCCCAGGCAAGGAGACAAGACTTTGAAGGAGATAATAAAGAATTTGGACTTTATCCCTGGCTCGTGGTAATTACTCTGATGAAATGAAAGCTGGTCCAGAGACCTCCAGAAAACCAACAAGAACATTATAAAAAAGCTCAAACATTTTTTTAACAATTAAGTAACAAACATAGAAAAAATTGGGGAAAGAAGTGAAATCTATGCAAGAGAATTATGAAAAAAGTCAACCGCTTGGAAAAGGAAAAACAAAAATTGACTGATGAAAAAAAATCTTTAATAAATAATGTTGGCCAAAAAAGGAGAAAATATACTGAAGAAAGCAACTTCTTAAAGTATAGATTTGGTGTAATGTGGCAGGGGGGGAGAGGAGGGGCAGGGAGAGGTAGAGAATCCACTGAACAAAACAACCCTTATTAAAAGTAAAATTGGCTAAATTGAAAAAAATTAAAAAGCTAACTGAAGAAAATAATTCAGTAAAAATTGGAATCGGACAAGTAGAAGTGAATGATTGAATGCAACATCAAGAATCAGTCATATAATATCAAAATTGAAAGAAAAAAAGAAATGAAAATATAAAATACCTCACTGAAAAAAAAATGACGGAGAAAGTAGATCCAGAAGAAATAATTTAAGAGTTATTGAGAGTCTGATTGGGAGTTAGTGGACTCCCTGAAAGCCATGATGAAAAAAAAAAGACCCTGGACAACGTATTTCAAGAAATTATCATAAGAGGATAAAATAGTTATTGAAATAATCCACTGATCACTTCCTAAAAGAGACACCAAAATGAAAATTCGAAGGAAGATTATATCTAAATTCCAAAATTATTCAATCAAGGAGAAAATAATGCAAGCAGCCAGAAAGAAACAATCCAAATATTAGGATTCATACAGGATTACTCAAATTTAGCAGCTTCCACATTAAAGTATTGGTGGGTATGAAATATGATATTCCACAAGACAAAGAAGCTTGGACTACAACCAAAAATCAACTCCTCAGAAAAATTGAACATAATCTTTCAAGTGAAAAGATAGACACTCAATGAAATGGTGATTTTTTTAATCATTTCTGATGAAAAGACCAGAGCTGAAGAGAAAATTTGATCTTCAAATACAAGACTTAAGAGAAGCATAAAAAGATGAACAGGTAAAACAAAAATGTTACTTAAAGGTTAAATTGTTTACATTCTTACATAAGAAGATGATACTTGTAACTCTTGAGAACTGTATCTTTTTCAGAGCAGTTAGAAGAGGTATACATAGAAAAAGGATGTGGGTATAAGCTGACTTTGATGTGATGGTATAAAAAAGAAATAAAGAAGTGGAAAAATGATTGCACTGGGAAAAGAGGAAACAGGAGCTAAAATGATATAAATTACATCACATGAAAAGGCACAAAAGACCTATTACAATACAGTGAAAGAAGGAAGAGGGTGAGTATTATTTGAACCTTGATCTCATTGGATTTTTTTCTAAGATATGACAAACACACCTCATTTGGTTTAACCCTATAGAGAAGTAAGAGGGAAAAAGGTAAAGAAAAGATTAGAGGGAAATGTGATCGAAGAGAGAACAGAAGTAGAAAGGAAAAGTGATAAGAAATGGGAAACTGATAGAAAGGAAAGCAGATTGAGATAGGTGAGGGTCAGGAGAAAAACACTTTGGAAGAGGGAAAGGGTGAAAGGAGAGAGAAAAAAATAAATAAGGAAATACAGGAAAGGTAAGTGGGAATGGGATGAAACAAAAGAGAATAGCAGAGTAAATTAAAAATCAGAATCCTAGAATATGTTGTTTACAAGTAACACATTTGAAGCAGAGAAATATCCATAGAATAAAAGTAAAAGGGTGAAGGAGAATACCTTATACTTCAGTTAAAAGAAAAGAAAAAAGGGGGGGAGGTAAGAATCCTGATCTCAGACCAACCAAAAGCAAAATTAGGTCTAATTAAAAGAGATAAGGAAAGAAATGACATCTTGCTAAAGAGTATCATAGCTAATGAAGCAACATTAATACTAAATATATATGTACAAAATGTTGGATTTAGAGGAGAAGTTGCAAGAATAAATAGATGGTAAAACTATATTTGTGGGGGTTCCTAGCCTCCATCACTCAAAAGTAGGAAAATCTAACAAAAAAAAATGAAGTTAAGGGGGCAAATAAAATTTTAGAAACATTAAACATAATAGACCTCTGGAAAAAAATTTAATCGAATAATAATGTATGTACTTTTTTTCTCAGTTGGTACATGGCATGTACACATAAAAACCTCACAATCAAATGCAGAAAGGAAGAAATAGCAAGTGTATCCTTTTCATATTGTGACGCAATAAAAATTACATGTGTAAAGGGCCATGGAAAAATTAGACCGAAAATTAATTGGAAACTCATAATCTAAACCTAAAGATTGGATTAGTTAAGCAACAAATCATAAAAACAATCAATAATTTCATCCCAAAATGATAATAATGACTCAATGTACCATAACTTATGAAATGTAGCCAAAGCAGTTCTTTTTTTCCCTTCAGGCAATTGGGGCTAAGTGACTTGCCCAGGGTCACACAGCTAGGAAGTGTTAAGTGTCTGAGGCCAGATTTAAACTCAGGTCTTCCTGACTTCAGGGCTGTTGCTCTGCACTACCTAGCTACCCCCTGAAGCAGATCTCAGAGGAAATTTTATATCTCTAAATGCTTACATGAATAAAATAAAGAGGTGATCAATTAATTGGGAATGCAACTAAAAAAGCTAGGAAAACAATTAGAAATCCCTGATTAAATATCAAATTAGACATTCTGAAAATAAAAGAAGAGATTAAAAGAACTGAAAGTAAGAAAACTATTTAATAATAAAACTAAGAGTTGGCTTTATTAAAAAAAAAAAAAGAAACTTTTGGCTAATTTGATAAGAAAAGAGAAAAAAGAAAACCAAATTACCAGTATCAAAAATGAAAAGGGTGAATTTATCATCAATTAAGAGGGAAATTGTAATGGGCTGAGGCTTGAGTTGATGCACTGAGGTCCCAAGCACATGAGGCTAAATAGTAATTGGATCATATTCTATTAACATATATGCTTAGAGAAAGAATGGCCCCCGTCCACTCTTTGTGCAAGTCCTGATGTGTTGTATAGGAAATGATGATTTTGGTGGGTGGAGGCAGAGGGGCGGGGAGAGGAGAAAAGAGAGAGAAGATCTGGCTAGCTTCTCGTCTGGCTGGCTTCTTGACTCAGCTGCACACATTGCAATCGTGAACCCCCCCTTCACCTCCGATCCTTCTTCACCTCTACTGAAAATAAAGATTGAAGATTTTCCCTTAACCTGAATTCCTGTTCATCTTTTTATGCTTCTCTTAAGTCTTGTATTTGAAGATCCAATTTTCTCTTTAGGTATAAGGGAATAAGAATTCCCTTAACCTGAAAATAACCTGACTCCGGCTGATTTTAAAATATGCAGTCATCACAGGAAATAAAGCAATAATTAAAAACTATTTGACCAAACTGATAACCTAATTGAAATAAATGAATATTTATAGAAATATAAATTGTCCATATTAACAGAAGAAGGTGAAGGCAGATAGCTGGCCTGAGAGAGATTTCAAGAGCATTTTTTCTGGCACTGTGGCAGGACTCTTGTTTTGCCCATACTCATATCTGGATAGCAATACTGGCTGACAGTATGCATTACTAGAAGGATCTTTGAAAACAGCTGCACAAAACTTCTGAAGATTGGTACATCACACTTTTCACCCTGGAAATAGAGCCCTACTTTAATAAAGAGTTAAAAGTCAAGTAATAAGCTGGAGGAATGAGTAAATAACAGAAAAAAGATTCTGATAATAGAGAGCTACTATGGTGAGAAGGAAGATCAAAATACACAATCAGAAAATAAAAATAAAAATAAAGTTCCTGTGTTCAAAGCCTCCAAAAAATAGAAATTGGTCTCAGTCTATGGAAGATATCAAAAATGATTTTGAAAAATCAAGTAAGAGAGATAAAGGAGAAATTTGGAAGAAAAATGAGTTATGCAAAAAAAAAATGTTAATGAGAAGAATGCCTTAAAAAGCAAAATTGATCAAATAAGAAAAAAGGTTAAAAAAACTCACTGAAGAAAAAAAATTCTTAAAAATTACAATTGAGCAAATGGAAGCTAATGACTTTATGAGAAATCAAGATGCAATAATGTAGAGGATCAGAACTCTGAAAAGGTATATTTGAATTGAAGTCATCAAAATACATATAGTTAAACATATACTTAGTACTTAGTATGTGATGTAATTGCACATGCTCAGTGTGCTGTAGTGATGCGATCATATTGAGGTATTTAAGGGCATCTCAGATACAGAAGACTCGCTCTCAGCCACAGACACTAGAGAAGACACAAAACTCCAGATTCCAGAGTCCATCTTTGACCAGCGACATGGTAGCTCTCCTGCCTCCTTCACTCCTCCACTGAGACCAAAAACTTGAGCTAACCCGAGGTCCTCCTGAGAGCTAGTCTGGACATTACACAATAAAACAAATGCAAATAAATGAAAAAATAGGGAAAAAACTGTAATATCTCATTGGGAAAAGAACTAGCCTGGAAAAAAAAGATCCAGGAGAGATAATTTCAAAATTGTTGGTCTACCTGAAAGTCATGATGAAATAAATAAATAAATGACTTGGACATCATTTTTCAAGAGATTATCAAGGAAAATTGCCCTGAAATTCTAGAATGAGAAAGTAAAATAGAAATGGAAAGAATCCACCCATCACCTCCAGGAAGACATCCTGAGGAGAAAACTCCCATGAATATTATAGCCAAATTCTGAAACTTCCAGGTCAAGGAGAAAATATTGCAAGCATTCAAAAAGAAACAATTCAAGTAGAGGGGAGCCATCATCAGGATAACACAAGATTGAACAGATTCTACATTAAACGATTAGAGGTCATTCTGGGGAGCAATCCTGAGGAGTTCTAGGATTACAACCAAGAATCTCCTACCCAGAAAAACTTACTGTAATACTTCAGGGGGAAAGATGGAAATTCAGTGAAATATAAGATTTTCAAACATTTGGGATAAAAAGAGAAGAACTGAATGGAAATTTAGATTTTTCAAATACAGGCCTCAGGAGAAGCATTTGGAGTTAATCAGGAAACGGAAATCATAAGGGACTTACTAAGATTTATCTGTTTACATTCCTACATGGGAAGAAGATTCTTGTAACTCATTAGAACTTTTTCATTATTAAGGCAGTTAGCAGTAGTATATTTAGACAGAGAGAATGGGTATGAGTTGAATATGAAAGGATAATATCCAAAAATAAAATAAAATCAAGGGGTGAGAGAAGAATGTACTGGGAGAAATGGAAAGGGGGAAGTGGCAGGTGTAAATTGTCTGCTATAAAAAAACAAAGAAAAGCTTTTGCAATAGAGGAGGAGAGGAAGAAGGGAAAAGAATAAGTGAACCTTGCTCATCAGAATTGATTCAAAAAAGAAATAACATACAAACTCAATATGGGTGTAGAAATTTATTTTACCCTGCAGGAAAGTAGGAGATGAAGGGGATAAAAGAAGGGGAAAGAATGATAGAAGAGAGGGTACATTAAGGGAGGGGATGGTCAGAAGCAAATCACTTTTGAGGAGAGAGAGGATGAAAAGGAAAGAGAGTAGAATAAACAAGAGGGGATAAAATTAACAACAGTAATTATGCCTCATTTTAAATAAGTTTTTCTGACGAAGGTCTCATTTGTCAAGTGTAGAGGGAACTAAATCAGATTATTTTTTTAAATGATCCATTTCCGATTGATAAATGATCAATCTTTGCCCCAGCAGTGTTTCTATTGGGTCTATATCCCAAAGAGATCTTGAAGGAAGGAAAGGGACATGTGCAAAAATGTTTGTGGCAGCCCTTTTTATAGTGGTAAGAAACTGGCAACTGAGTGGATGCCCATCAGTTGGAGAATGGCTGATTAAGTTATGGTATATGAATGATATGGAATGTTATTGTTTTATTGAAAATGATCAGGAGGATGATTTTAGAAAAGCCTGGAGAGACTTACGTGAACTGATGCTAAGTGAAATAAGCAGAACTAGGAGATCATTGCACACAGCACCAAGAAGATTATACAACGATCAATTCTGATGAATGTGGCTCTTTCCAACAATGAGGTGATTCATGCCAGTTCCAATGATCTTGTGATGAAGAGAGCTATCTACACCCAGATTGAGGGCTGTGGGAACTGAATGTGGATCACAACATAACATTCTCACTCTTTTGGATGTTGTTCACTTGCATTTTGTTTTCTTACTCATTTACTTTCTTTTTTGACCTGATTTCTCATGTGCAACAAGAGAATTGTATAAATATGTTCATATATATTGGATTTAACATATATTTTAACATGTTTAATATATATTGAATTGCTTGCCATCTAGGGGAGAGGGTGGAGGGAAGGAGAAAATCTGAAACACAAGGCTATGCAAGGGTCAATGTTGTCAAATTATCCATGCATATGTTTTGAAAATAAAAAGCTTTATAAAAAAGATAAATGATTAAAAGATATGATCTATCCCCAAAGAGTTATAAAATCATGCCTATGCTTTGATCTAACAATACCACTACTAGGCATGGATCCTAAGAGATTTTTTTTAACAGGACATATATGTATAAAAAATTCTTTCCTCAAGGCAAAGAATCAGAAATTGAGTAGATGTCCATAAATTAGGGAATAGCTGAATAAATTGTGTTAAAGAATTATTAAAGATTATTATTGTTCTATAAAAAGAGATGAGCAGGATGCTATCAGAAAAACCTGGACAGTCTTCTATGAGCTCAAGCAAAGTGAAATGCACTGTCTACATAATAATAGCAAAATTGTGGGATGATCATCTGTGAATGTTTTTGCAATTTGCAATTAACAGCAATAAATGATCCAGGACTACTCTGAAGAACTTATGATGAAAAATACTATACATACCTAAAGAAAGAAGTAATTGCATCTGAATACAGAATGAAAAATAATTTTTTAACCTTTTTTTTCCTTGAGTGATTTTTTTTTTTTTGTGGGGGGTGGGACAGAGGAGAGATTTGTGTTTTCTTTTGCAACATGACTTGTATAGAAATGTTGCCCAACTTCACATGAGCCTTCTCAGTTTTGGGGAAGAGTACAAAAGGAGAATATTTGGAAATCAAAAATTTAAAAACAACTATTAAAATGGATTTATATTTAATTAGGGAAAAGAAAAATATTTTTTTTTTTAAAAAAGAAACTGTGAAGATTTTCTGGAGGCAGCCTTAGTCTCAGTTGAAATAAATAATTACTCCAAAATCTCAGCCAGCTGGTAAAAACGCAAACGTTTATTTCTCCTTCCAAATTAGCCTGGTTAGTTGAGGCCTATCTCTCTGCCTGGCTCCAAGAAAGAGATCTTGCAGCTTTGTCCTTGGCTTCTGCCTCTGCTTTCTTCAGCCTCCAGCCAGCACCAAGGTAGAAGATGCAAATGAATCTCTTGCCTCGAAGATAGGGCTTGTGGGTTCCAAGAGCTCTCTCCGACTCCAAGTAAAACTCTCTCGAGCTCCCAGAGTTTCTAGTAACTCCTCAAGTAACTAACTCAAGTAAGTACCTCCAGTCCCTTCCTAAGCTCCAAGAGCTCCCTCTATTTATGTGATCTCCCAAAGGTTAACTACACCTTCTGGAGGGAGAGGGATTCTGGGTTATCTCCCAGAGTGCAAAACCCTAACCCTGAACTCTCCCAAACGTGTGAACTCCATTGAGCACTTAGATACTTATGAGTTCTCTAAAGGTATGAACACAAGCATTGTTCAATCAGTTCCACTTAGTACCTTGTTTCAAGTTCTGGCCCAAAATATCCCTTTCTAAGATTAAATCAATTCCAATGGCTTAACACTTTGTAAAGATTCCAACAAGAAATGGCAATATTGTGCCTAAAAAAGAGAAAGCAGAAGACATCATCTCCCTCTCCAGATTCTTTTTACAGAAATTAAAGGTCCAGAGCTGTAAAGTATTATGTAAAAATATCATCAGAATTTATCTTGTAGGTTTTGTTTTCTTTCTTTAATTCTTTTTTTTGAAAATTCTTATAAGTAATGACATTTTGGTGATAAGACAGTAAGATAAGTAAGTAACGAGAGGAAATGTAGTCTATTTGAAAAAAAATCAATAAAATATATTTTTTTAAATTAAATAGGTAAAATAACCGTAGACAATATAAACTATTTAAGAGTCTACCTACCAAGACAAAGGGAGGAATTTTATGAACAAAATTAAAAAAAAAATTTTTCACACAAAGTTAGAGCTAAACAATTGGGAAAATATTAATTCTTAATATGTTGGCTGAGACAATATAATAAAAATTACAACAATTCTATATAAATTAAACTACTTATTTAATGTCATACCAATCAAACGGTCAAAAATTATTTTATAGAGTAAGAAAAACTAATAATAAAATTTATCTGGAAGAACAAAAAGTCAAGAATATCAAGAAAATTGTTGAAAAAAACTACAAAGGAAAGTGGCTTAGCCATACCAAACTAAAACTACATTATAAAATGGTACTCAACAAAACCCTTTCATACTAAGAAATAGAGTGGTGGTTCAGTGGAATACATTAAGTACACAAGACACAATTGTCAATGACTATAGTAACCCACTGTTTGATAAACACAAAGACTCCAGCTTCAGGGATAAGATATTTGACAAAGATTGCTGGAAAAACTAGAAAATAGAATTGCAGAAACTAAATATAGATGAACTCACTCTCACCACTTTATACCAAGATTAGGTCAAAATGGGTTCATGATTTAGTCAAAAAGGATGATATTATAAGCAAAGGAGGAGAGCAAGGGATAGTTTATTTGTCAGATATAGAAAGAGTGGAGGAGTTTATGACCAAACAAAAATAGAAAGTATGCTTAAATGCAAAATGGATGATTTTCATTACATTAAAAGGTTTTTGCACACACACACACACACACACAAATAAATCAATGTAGCCAAGACTGGAAGAAAAGCAGAAAACTGGGAAATAATTTTTAGAGCCCATGTTTCTGATAAGTACCTCATTATATAGAATATATAGAGAATTGACCCAAATTTATAAGAAAAAAAATTCATTCTCCAATTGGCAAATAATTAAAAGATATGTATAGACAATTTTCAGATGAAGAAATTAAAGCCATCTGTGGTCGTGTGAAAAAGTGTTCTAAATCACTATTGATTAGTGAAATACAAATTAAAACAGTTCTTAGATACTGCCTCACATCTATCAGATTGCCTAAGATGACAGGAAAAAATAATGATTGGAGTGAATATGAGAAAACTGGAACACCATTGTACTTTTGTTGGAATTGTGAACTGATCCAGCCATTCTAAAGACCAATTTGGAAACTGTTCCCAAAGGCTATACAATTGTTCATATCTTTGATCCAGCAGTACCACAAAGAGATCCCAAAAGCATGAAAAGCACCCAAGTGTGCAGAAAAGTTTGTAGCAGCTCTTTTGGTGGTGGAAATTAAGTGGGTGCTCATCAAATGAGGAATGACTGAATAAGTTATAGTATATGAATATAATGGAATGTTGTTTTACAAGAAATGATGAACAGGTTGATTTCAGAAAAGCCTGGAAAGATTTATTTAAATGGATGCTGAGAGAAGTGAGCAGATCAAAGAAAATATTGTACACAGTAACAGCAAGATTATGCGATGGTCAGCCCTGGTATAACTCTACTCAGAAATACTATGATCCAAGATAGTACCAACATTTTTGGAATGGAAAATGCCATCTGTATCCAGAGAGAGAACTCTGGAGACTGAATATGGATTGAAGCATATCATTTTCATCTTTTGGGTTTTTTTTTGTTTTTCTTTCTTATAGTTTTCCCTTTTGTTTTGATTTTTCTTTCATAACATGACTAATATGGAAATATTTTTAAAATGCTTGTACATATATAACCTATTTCAGAGTTCTTGTTGTCTTGGGGAGGAGAGAAGCAAGGGAAGGAAGAAGAAAAAAATGGAACTCAAAATCTTACAAAAAATTCATGCTAAAAACTATCTCTACATGTAACTGGAAAAATAAAATACTATTTAAAAAGTGAATGTTAAAAATATTCTTTATTTGTACTTGTAAAAAAAAATTAAAAACAACCAGCTTCCCAAAGGGAGAAAATACACATGATATACTTTTCAGTTTAACCTTCCATATCAGTGTTTTCTCCATCACTTTCATTGGTCTAGACAATTAATAAAACAATAGATCAAGCACTGATTTCTAGTATTCTGATTTCCAACACGTAAATGCTCCCAAGGAAAGTTTGACAATAGAAGTTGGTTTGAACTGACTCTAGCACAACCCTGGTAGCACATCCTATAAGATGATGTCCCCATAAGATGGACACCTACTGGCCTGATGTGCCTTACCTTAAGTGGATGCTAAACAAACATTTTCTGAGTTCAATGAAATAAAACATGCTTAAAAGGAAATTATGAGTCATCCATTTTAGATGGTCAAGTATGAAACCTTGCCCTGTGTAGGTGGAGATAGCAACTTTTTCTACCACATCCTGCATCCAGGCAACTGATCTGACTCTTCTTCCCCTTCTATATCAGAATCCAAGCAGTCTCAGACCCTGAGGCCTCATCATGTCCCCAGCACTCATGGTCCTCCTCTGTTTTGGTGAGTCTTTGAATGTCTAAAAGAGGCAGGGAGACTGTAAAAAGGTTTTGGGGCAGTGGACTGTAGGGAATAGAGAGGGTCCCAACATGTTTGTTGTCCTCCTTCTAACCAAAGATAACTTAGTGGGAATGGGGAGGGCAAAGGTGCTTGAAAGCGGATAGGGAAGCAATCACCTATAATCAGAGTCTCTCTGACAGGGCTGTGTCTGGTCAAGAAGATGGAATCAAAAACAGGTGAGTTTTTTTTCCAACTCTTCACCTTCCCTTTTCTTCTTCTGGCCAAACAGGAACAAGATATTTACCATGGGACATTTAATACAGAGAAACATTGAAAACAATTGTACCCCAAATTCTAGGACCTGGGCTCTATCAAGAGCATTTCCTAGCTTCTTTCTTTCTCCCTGAACATGCCCAGCTCTGGAGTCTCTTGATGCTAAAAGCCACAAAATACTGAGTTGTAGCTCTTGAAGAAAGTTCAGAGACAAGAAAAAACTAAATTCCCATTCAAGATTATGAGACCCAAAAATTCAGAGATGTTCAATTGCCAATGTGAGCAGAGCACCTTTCATTCAGCGTTAGGGTAACTTTGCAGATACCCTTGCAGTGGTGACATCTGAAGTGGATTGGAAGAAGTGGATCATCTTTCTCTTGATTGCCGATTTTCCCATAGACCTCAAGTCCCACTGGGGATTCTTTGATCTCTGTTGCCATTAATTCCTTCCTAGATGCTAAGGGATCCATATGCTCCAGCTGTCCTAGATTGGTAAGGAAAGGGGTCTCATTTCTCTTAGGACTTACTAGGGGAACTCCTATCTCTAATATTGCTGTATGCGTTTGTCTTCTGAAACAGAAAACGTTCTTTTCACTCTTTTCCAAGCTCTCCTGCCCCTTTTCAATTTTAGAGAAGAGAGAGTAATTAGAGAGCCTAGAAATGGAAGAAACTCCTGAGATTAAACTTTCCAAGTTCTAAATGAGATCTGGAAGACTGTAGAGACTAGCCCAATATCACAGCCATAATGGGCCAGTCTCCTAATCTATTTCTAAAACACATTATCTTTAAACAAGGGATGAAATAGTTGTGTGCTTGAGAATTGCAATGCCTACCTCTACACAACATTGTGTGGTTAACAGAAGTCCATTTCAAATAGCAACATCTTCCAAAGGTTTTGTAATCATTAGTGCCTTAAGTGGAAGCTTACTTAGGATGATATAAGTAGCAAGTGACAGAACCAGGATTTACATTCAGGTCCTGTGACTCCAGAGTCAATATTCTTCTCTTTTTAAAGAAGGCTTCATTATCTCTCTCTTTCCCTCCCACTACCCCATTGAACAATTAAAAATAAAAACAGAAAGAAAAGAGGGGAAAGAAAAAAATCTTGTGACAAATATTAACGTATTCTAAATGCCTTTCTTGGTTGTGTCCAAAAATGCAGGACTTGCCTGCCTTTCCAGTCTCTCATGTCTCTGGCAGCAGTTGGGTGGCGTATTTCATCATCAGTCCTGTAGACATGTATTTTATGATGGCATTCAGCAGAGTTTTCTTTATAAAATGGTTGTCTTTTTATGAATTATTCTCCTGGATCCACTCCCTTCTCTCTGAATCAGTTCATACAAGCCTTCTCAGATTTCTCTGAAATTGCTCATTTTGCTGGCACTTTAATACATCATTGCCTACAATGTGCTTAACTATTTCCCGATAAGAGTACAACCTTATGGTAACCAATATGACAATTTTAAAAAATAGTTACTAAAAATAGTTTTGTACATACAGATCATTTTCTTCTTTTATCTCTTGATCACTTCAGCATAATATTTCAGGGTCACAGTTTATATATACTGTTTAGTAACTTTTGAGTAGCATAATTCCAAAAGGTTGTCCAGAATGGTCTGACCAAGTCATAGTTCCCACTAACAGCAGATAAGTGTGTCTGTTCTTTTGTAGCTCTTTCACAATTTGTAATTTCTTTTTCTTTTGATGTTAATCTTCTTGGTGTGAAGTGAAATTCCAAAGTTATTTTAATTCCTAATTTCCCATCATCTAGTTGGAGGTGGAGAATTTTTCTATATGGTTTTAATAGCTTGATTTTGTCTTTTGAAAAATGCCTGTACATGTCTTTTGACTATATATTTGGGAATGACTCTTAGCTTATGAATTTGAATCAGTAGCTGATATATAGGGCAGCTAGATGGCACAGTGGAGAGAGTGCCAAGCCTGGAGTTAAGAAGATTAATCTTTTTGAATAGAAATCTGACCTCAGATACTTACTGCCTCTTTGTCTTCTTTTTGCCTCAGTCTCCTCACCTGTAAAATGAGTTGGAGAAGAAAATAGCAAATCATTTCAGTGTCTTTGCCAAGAAAATCCCAAATAAAGTCATAAAAAGTCAGATACTACTAAAAGTAAAAAACAGTATCTTCTTTATTGGTCAGTTAATTAACACAACTTAAACTGCTACACAATGACTTGTTAGATAAAATAGAGAGAAGGGAGCTAATTCCCAGAATTAATCTAAGTCCTATGAATTTTCTTTTCTAATTATAAAGTGATTGGGGGAAGGAAGTACCAAAGGAGATTTTCAGTGTACTCAAGGTCATACAATAATAGAAAAAGTATCAAAACAAAAATAGTGCATGCACAAAAAAATAGATCCCTTATGTTTTCCCAGAAATTCACTTTTGACACTGTTTTTAGTGTAGCTTAAATTCTGATACAGAGAGCCCTTTTCCTTGACAGATGTTTTTCCTTCAATTACTCCCCAGGCTTAGTTGCTAGCACCAACCTCTTTCTTTTTCAAGTAATCATTCTTGGGATCATTGAATATCAGGTTAAAGTGTATATTCACAGAAAGCTGCTCTTCCATAGAGAAATAGATTCCCAGCAGCCTTTGGACTCAGTTTCCAAGAGAAGATAATAAGTTAAGCTCTTTCACTTTGAAACACAGTGTATGCATTAGTCTGTCACAAAAATAATAAATAATGGGCTCAAACCCTAACTTTGACAAGGACTGACTATCTATGTTGGCCAAATTTCACTTGGCAGTGTTTCTAAGACATCCCCCTAGTTGCTTTGATTTCATTTCTGTATGAGTTTCCCAGAACTTCTAGTGATAGAGGTAGTAGTAATGGTAATGATGTTGATAAGGCTTGCTGCATTTATTTAGTGCTTGGATGTTTGCAAAACTGTGTGATCTTCACAACAACCCTTGGAAGAAGGTACTATCTTCTTCCCATTTTATGGACAAGAAAACTGAAGCTAGGACAGATAACATAACTTGAGTAATGCAGATAAGCAAATGTTTGAGGCAGAATTCAAACCCATTTAGAGATTTGGAGGTGGTGTCATAATAGTAAGAATAAGTTTAGGGACCAGGAGTACAAAGAAGGAAGGAAATAAGCATTTATTCAGTGCCTACTATATGCTAGGCATTGTAATAAACACTATGAATATTAATTCATTAGATCCTCACAATAATCCTGGGAGATAAATACCATACCAATCCCCATTTTAGAGCTGGAAAAACTGAGGCAGACACAAGTAAGTGACTTGTCCAGAGTTACACAGCCTCCTACTTCTGTTTCAAGGTATGGTGCTGAACCAGAGTGTGCAAAAGTGATCATTGGATCCTTAGGATTCAGGTTTATAGGTTTGGAGGCTGATTCCTGCTCTGCTGTTTACTGCCCTTTGCAATATCTTCCAGCTCCTCATTCAATAGAAACTGTTCTCTCCAAAATCCTAAATGCTCTTTTCTCAGTTCTTGACCTTCCCAACATCTCTGCAACATTTGGACATGTTCTCTTCCTTGGGGTTTTGTGACATCTTCTACTTGTCTAATCATTCTCCACTCATTTGGTAGCTCATCTATATCAGGGACCTACAAGTAAAGGTGTTTTCTGCAATCCTGGGCTTTCTTCTCCTCCTCCTTTATCATCATCATTTCACTCTGTCTCTGTCCCTCTTTTTCTCTCTCCCTATCCCTTTCTGTCTCTGGATCTATCTCTCTCTGTGTGTATATATATATATATATATATATATATATATATATATGTATATATGTATGTATGTATCCACCTCCCATGAATTTGTTATGTAGATAACTCCCAGATCAGTGTGTCTAGCCCAAAGAGACAGAGACAGAGAAAGACAGAGACAGAGAGAAACTGAGTCCCCCATCACCAGTTACTAATTAGTTATTTCAGATGGAGTGTTCCAGAAGTATCTTACACTCAAAAAGAACAGAACCAAGCTCAACATCTTTTTTGTTAACTCCTCCTCTCTTCTAGATTTCATTCCTTCTATGGAAGGTTCCATCATCCTTCAGGCACCTGGGTTCCTAAGCTCTGCCTCCTCTTGACCTCCTCTCTCTCCCTCACTCCATTCAGTCCCCAAATCCTGCTACATCTACCCTCACAATCTCTATCTTAGCACCTCACCTCTGACCCTCATCATCTCTCTCCTCCAGTAGTTCAACATTCTCCTAACTGGCCTTCCTTCCTGCCTCAAGACTCTCCCCACTTCAGCATTCCCTAATCATTGCTGCCCAATCAGTGTTTCTTCAGTACTGCTGTGTCCATCTTACTCCCCCAACTCCCCCCATATTGGCTGCTCTCTGTTATCTTTGATGCAAAACTAGACACTTCTGTCTAGTTGTTAAAGCCCTCCCTGGCCTGGCCCCAGCTGATTGTTCTAGCTTCTCCTGGCCTGTGCTCTGCCATGGAGGCAAATCCTTCTCCATAACATCTTATCTCCTACCTCCAATTCTTTGAACCAGCTCTCCCCCAGGCCTGGATTGCCCTCCCTCTTGTCCTCTGCCTCACAGACTCCCTACTTCCATTTAAGAACCAACTCAAGTACCATTTCCACATGAAACCTTTCTGGATTTCCCAAATGGTGAGGGACCCCCTTCCCAAATTACCTGGGATTAAACTTCACTGTATTTGCACAGTGTTCCAAAAATCTTAGCACAGATTTAAGCTTTCATGTTTCAACATTCTGTATGAATATTTATTAATATCAATGTTTATTCATTGGATATTTATTCACTGCATATCCATCAATTGATATTCATAATCTGTTCTTGCTGTTGTCTCCTCTAATAGACTGTCCACTCTTTTGAGACTATTTCATTCTTTGTACCCCCAGCTCCAGGAACATAGGAAGTCTTTAAATATTTGTTGACACAATTTTAGCTGTGTGAGCTCTAGGAAGCTCAGTTTTCTTTTTGAGTTTTTGGTTTGTTTGTTTTATCTCTTAAGTGGTGAAGTAGAAAGTGGCACTTGGAGACAGGAAGAGTTGAGTTCAATTGCCTGGTCACTTAGTAGCATAAATCAGTTTCAGTTTCCTCATCTGTAAACTGGGGGACCTGGGCTGAGGGGCCTCCAAGCTTCCTCCCAGACCTAAGTCTATGAGCCAATCAATGTCTCAAGATTCAGCCAAGTCTAGATTTCTGCTCCTATGTGCTTCTAATTCTTGATCTTGCTTCTCCCAAGAGTTCCTCCCCAAGCCAATGCTCTGTGCCTTGCCCAGAGCCATAGTGAGCCCAGGGTGGAATGTGACCTTGCAGTGCTGGCATCCTGCCCAGTCTTCCCTCCAGGGGTTGAGGTTTGCTCTGATGAAAGTGGGGACCACAGAGGCCTTACAGAGCCAGAGTCCCAAGGGGACCCACGCTGACTTCTTTCTGCCACATGTGAGCACCAAGAACACCGGGAGTTACAGCTGCCTTTACTATGAAGTGACTGCCCCCCACAGGACATCGGAGCCTAGTGAGAGTCTGGACCTGTTGGTGACAGGTGATGGTGAAAATCCCAGGATGGGCCTCTATCTGTCCCATAGAGATAGGGGGTGAAGGAGCAGTCACTTGGGAATAGACTGCACCCTGGAAAGCTGCAGGAGCCCTTAGGGCTAGGTTCCACCTTGCAAAGGGAGAAAGGGTTCTCCCCCACTTCCTACTACAGGATGTGGGAGTGAAGGGACATGGGACAGACCCTAACCTGCTGCTACACTGTGCTGGGTAGCACTGAGGCTGTGGGGATAGAGTCAGGGGCTTTCCGACTTTGATTTCTGGTGCTTCCTTCATTCCCAGGCCACCTCCCCAAACCCTCTCTCTTGGCCAGACCCAGTCCCATGGTGTCTCCAGGAGACAACGTGACCCTCTGGTGTTGGCGGCCTCCCCAGGCAGACCTCCAGGAAGTGAAATTTACTTTGCTTAAGGCTGGGACCCTGAAGCCCTTACAACATCAGAATCCAGCAGAGATCCAGGCTCCCTTCTCCCTCCTGTCTGTCAAAGCAGAGGATGCTGGGAACTACACATGCTTTTACTCTGAGATAGAGCACCCTCACATGATGTCAGAGCCTAGCAGTGTCCTGGAGCTATTGGTTACAGGTAAGGGAAGAAGAAAGCCAAAAACCACTGTCAGACTTCTCTCATTCCCGAGCACAAGGGCCAAAAAGAACTGTGCCCCCTGAAGAAATGCTCTGGGAACCTGTGGAAGTCAGGCATCCCAGAGGAGATAAGAGCTTTATAGACAAAGCTAACACATCTGGGAAGGAGAATCAGAACAGGAGTCAGGAGTAGAACTGTCAAGCAGCAGACCTGGAAAGAGATTGCCTCTTATACTTTTTCAAAGTGAAAGAACTTGAGTCCAGATTAGATGAAAGGTGATACAGGCAGTGGAGCTAGAACCCAGACAATATTGTGACCTTTGGCATTAGCCTGAGTCCTGAGCTTGCTTGATGATTCACCATTAATCAGGTGAGAGATGAAGGGGTATATTAGAGAACGAAGTGGGTCCTCCTCTAATCCAAGATCTTAGTCGAAAGGAGAGAAGCAAAAATAAAAATATATTTTAAGCACTTCCTATGTGGCAGCCCCTATGCCGATGGAGAAGCAAGTCAATGCCTGCTCTCAAGGAGCTTACAGTCTAATGGAGGAGACCACCCAGCTGTGGGGCAGATGGAAATGCCTACAAAGACGGGCAGATGGAAATGCCTACAAAGACTAAGGACTTAGCAAAGGGGGCTTTAGGGCAGCAAGGACCAATGGTCCTCCATCTCATTTGAACAAATAACGTGTGTGACTTCCATCTCACCAAAGTGCTCTGAGAAGTCAAGCTGTGTTGAAAACTGTCTGGTCAAAGAGGTAAGGAGAAAGACTAGGGGAAGAGAAGAAGGGAATTCAGAATAGTAAGGATTTTCCTGCTGGTCAATCCTTCTGGATGGATTCTGTAATGGTCTTAGGGTAGGAAGAGGCAAGGGAGGGAAAGTGATGAAGGATAGGATCCCTCAATGGACATAGGGATTGCGGGGAATTCTCCTTTAATATGAAAGTCTCCTTCTTTTGGAAGGGACTTAGAGCATCATGTACCATCCCTGGTGGAACCAAAAAGAAACTGAAGAAAAGTACACATCAGAAAACCATTGTCAAGACAAGGGAAGGAATTTATCCAGAGAGCCCAGCAAGGCTGGCCACGAACCCTGTTGTACTGACAATTGCATCATCTTTGTCTTGTAGGTTCTCTTCCTAAGCCCTTGCTCTCAGTCCTTCCAGGTCCTGTGATAGCCCCAGGATTTCATCTCACATTCCAGTGCCAGCAACCACCCTGGTCTTCCCTCTGGGGACTGACATTTGCACTGTTAAAGGCTGACATCCCTGACCCCTTACAGCAACAAAGACCAGTGGGTACCCAGGCTTCCTTCCCTATCCTGGTTGCGAGGACTCAGGATTCAGGGAACTACAGCTGTGTTTATTATCATTCGAGAACACTTCAGCACAAAGTGTCAGAACCCAGTGATCCCCTGGAAATCTGGGTAACAGGTGAGTGGGTAAGAAGGGAGGAAAATTGGGACTCTATTACTGCTTAGTGAGGGCCTCAGATCTAGGTCTGAGAGAAAGGTGGGGAATTTAGGAAGGCCTGTCATGAGTCAATTCAATAGGTAAACTGATGTATGCTGAGAAAAATCAATTTATTAACAGTGGTATATATATATATATATATATATATATATATATATATATATATATATATATATATAATGACTATTAACAAATAGCCTGATCACCTCAGAAAGTTTAGCCATCTCAGTGAGAAGCAGGGACCTCTTTATTGTCATGCAAGAAATGAGGGAGTCTGGGTAGTTGGGAACATTACAATTGACAACACTAAGAAAAGTACTTTAGCTTCAGGTGTGGCTAATTACTCCCTTCTCCAATAATAAAGGAATGTTAAATAGTTGGGGGGACTCTTGGAATCTTTTCTGGGGAGACAGTACCACCTGCCTCACTGTTCCATTAGAGAAGATCAAATCTCCTCTAACTTCTTAAGAATGGGCAAGGACAGACACATATCTTTAGGGGAAAGACATCAGATTAAGTTTACAGACAAGGGATATCTCAGGAACCAATAGCTTGCATGATAATATGCCCTTCCAACCACACCTTTAAACTATCTCAAAACCTGCACTCCTGAGTTTAACTCAAGAATGGAGAAATGTGGCTTGGCAAAATAAGTCAGTAATGTACAATAGAGTCAATTACAGAATAGAATCAACTATTAAATGAGAGGTTTTGGTCTTTTTTTTTTAAATTTCCCCAAGCCTCAATGTGAGGAAAGTAGAGGAAGGGAATATTAAGGTAAGGGTTGGAAAGGCAGGTGTGATCAAAGAAAATGAGGATATAAGGAGTACCTTCATTGTCTTTAACCAATTGGAAAATGACTTGCATTCTTATTCATTTGACAGTTTTCTATGTATTTGTGAAATGAGACTGTTATCATAGATACTTGTAAAAAAAAATAAACATAAATAACAACAACAACAACAAACAACTTCCAGTTTTCTGCTTTTCTTCTGCTTTGAGATGCATCTCTTTTGTTTGTGGAATTCTTTTTAAAATTTTATATAATCAAAATTATCCAGTTCATATTTTGTAATGCTCTCTGTATTTTGTTCAGTCCTAAATTCATCCCTTTCCATAGATCTAAGAGGTAAACTATTCTTTCCTAATTTGCACACAGTGTTACTCTTCACTTATAAATCATGTATCCATTTTGACATTATCTTGATATACTGTTTGAGATATTCATCTATGCCTACCTATGTTTCTACCATACTATTTTCCTTTTCCTAGCACTATTTGTCAAATAGTGAGTTTTTTTCCCAAATGCTTAGATCTATCAGCACTAAATTACTATGGTTATTTATTTACTACTACGTATCTAATTGCAAATCAAATCTGTTCCATTGATTCACCACTGTATTTCTTGGCCAGTACTGGGTAGTTTTGATGATTATTACTTTATAATATAGTATGGCTAGACTACTTTCCTTCATATTTTTTTCAATTGGTCCCCTTGATATTCTAGTTTGTTTGTTCTTTTCAGATGAATTTTATTATTATTATTATTTTTTTAGCTCTAGTAATTTGACAAGTATGGCATTGAATAAGTTTGGATAGAACTGACATTTTTGTCATTTTTATTATATTGTCAGACTGCTTGTGAACAATTAATATAATTTAAATTGTTTAGATCTGAATTTATTTGTGTGAGAAATGTGTCATGATTGTATTTCTATTTTTTTTTGTTGTTGTTGATTGTAGATCTTTCTTTTTTTTTTTTTTTTTTTTTTTTTTTTATTTAATAGCCTTTAATTTACAGGATATATACATGGGTAACTTTACAGCATTAACAATTGCCAAACCTCTTGTTCCAATTTTTCACCTCTTACCCCCACCCCTCCCTAGATGGCAGGATGACCAGTAGATGTTAAATATATTAAAATATAACTTAGATACACAATAAGTATACATGACAAAACATTATTTTGCTGTACAAAAGAATCAGACTCTGAATTATTGTACAATTAGCTTGTGAAGGAAATCAAAGATGCAGGTGTGCATAAATATAGGGACTGGGAATTCAATGTAATGGTTTTTAGTCATCTCCAGAGTTCTTTTCTGGGTATACTTAGTTCAGTTCATTACTGCTCCATTAGAAATGATTTGGTTGATCTTGTTGCTGAGGATGGCCTGATCCATCAGGACTAGTCATCATCTAGTATTGTTGTTGAAGTATATAATGATCTCCTGGTCCTGCTCATTTCACTCAGCATCAGTTCGTGTAAGTCTCTCCAGGCCTTTCTGAAATCATCCTGTTGGTCATTTCTTACAGAACAGTAATATTCCATAATTTTCATATACCACAATTTATTCAGCCATTCTCCAACTGATGGACATCCATTCAGTTTCCAGTTTCTAGCCACTACAAAAAGTGCTGCCACAAACATTCGTGCACATACAGGTCCCTTTCCCTTCTTTATAATCTCTTTGGGATATAATCCCAGTAGTAACACTGCTGGATCAAAGGGTATGCACAGTTTGATAACTTTTGAGCATAGTTCCAAACTACTCTCCAAAATGGTTGGATTCGTTCACAACTCCACCAACAATGAATCAATGTCCCAGTTTTCCCACATCCCCTCCAACAATCATCATTATTTTTTCCTGTCATCTTAGCCAATGATTGTATTTCTATACAATTCCTGAGTCTGTCTTGGCAGATAGACTCCTAGATATTTTATGTAGTCTACAGTTATTTTAAATAAAAGGTCTCATTCTATTTCTTGCTGCTGGAGTTTGTTGGTGAAATATAAAAACCCTGATGATTTTTGTGGTTTTGTTTTATATTCTGCAATTTTGTTTAAAATGTTAATTATTTCAACTACTTTTTCTGTTGATTCTTTAGAATTCACTAAGTATACCATCACATCATCTGCAAAGAATCATAATTTTCTTTCCTCATTGGCTATTCTGATTCTTTCATTTATTTTTCTTCTTTTCCTATCATTAGCATTTGCAGTTCAATATTGAATAATAGTGGTGGTAATGCATACCCTTGCTTTACCCTTGATCTTATTGGAAAAACTTCTAGTTTATTCCCATTGTAGATAATAATGGTTTGAGACAGTTGTTACTTTATCATTTAAGGAAGTAATACATTGTTGTATTTTGTTGAGAGCTTTTTCTGCATCTCTTGAGATAAATCATATGACTTTTATTGGTTTTGCTATCAATATGGTCATTTCTTTTTTCATTAGCTGAAGCATAATAGATTATTTTCTAGCCCCTTACCTTTACTTGGTGTATATTTCTATGCACAAATGTGTTTCCTATAAATAGCATATTATAAGATTCTGGTTTTTAATCCACTCTACTATCCACTTTTATTTATGGGTTAGATCATCCCACTCACATTTACAATTATGATATCTTAGTTTAGATTTTCTTACTTTATCCTTTTCTGTCATCTTGGCACTAGAAATCTCTTTAGCCCCATTTTACAGAAGAGTAAACTGAGTCCCAGAGAATCAACCAACAAATATTTATTAAGCACTTATTATGTACTAAACACTGTAATAGGTACTGAGAATACAAATAAAAGAATAAAGCAATTCCTACACCCAAGTAATTCAGTTCTGTTATAAATGCAAAAAATGCATTACAGCTATAAAATGAATACATGCAAATTAATAGAAAGTCATTAACAGCAAGGTAGTTTAAGAGAGATAGCACAAATACTTGGAAGGGATCAAGAAAGGGTTCATGCAGATGGTCTATGTCTTAAATGACGGCAGAGACAGTATGAGAATTCAGGGAAACATTTTATTGTTTATCATTCAGAAAACCTTACCTATTATATTGTTTAAAGTTAGTATTATGTGCTAAACATTGTCTAACCCAGAAGCTTACTGTAGGGGTCAGGGGAAGCAGAACAGCTGCAGGAAGTGTTTAGAACTAACTTGTTCTGAGTCCACCCAAAGTTTCTCTCAAAACTGGAATGACTAGGCTTACTTTCTGATATACATCTCAAACTTCCATCTGAAAACCACCTATTGCCTATCAGTGGCCAATATGGCAAATGCCTATGCCCTCATTGAACACTTTATAATGTAAACTTCTTAGAGTTTTCTGGCTCTCTTTGACAAATGACTAAATAAAATTGTTTTTTTAAACTTTCAGATTCAAGCGTCAATTCACAGCATACACAAGGTAAGAAAAGAATGAATTCCTACCAAAGAAATCATCCAGTGGAAAAGTACCAGAGTAGAAGGAAGAATGTCATATGGAAGGACTAGCGTGGGAGGACAAGTTTGGATGGCTCTCAGAGTATAGGCAGTGGAATAATCAATATTTAATGAAGGTAGAAAGATTCCCTCCTGGTCATATTGTTAAGGCTTTTAGAACCTTAACAGCTGCCTTTATATTTTTTTTAAAGGCAAAAGACACTAAAGTTCATTAAGATAAGAGGTCACATGGTCACATCTGACACTTAATAAAAACATTTTGGAAGGAATTTGTAGATGTACATGGGTGATGAAAAAATTAGTCATTTCAGTAATGTCTGACTCTTCCTGACTTCATCTGGGATTTTCTTGACAAAGATCCTGGAGTGGTTTGTCATTTTCTTCTCTAGCTCATTTTACAGATGAGAAAATGGAGGCAAAAAGAGTTAAGTGACTTGCTCAGGGTCACATAAGTAGCCTAGGTCTGAAGCTGGATTTGGACGCAAGACTTCCTGACTAAGGCCCAGCTTTCTATCCACTGTGCTACCTAGCAGCCTTTAAAATGGACAAGAGTGATGCGAAAATTAGTCAGGCATTTAGGAGGCTGTAAACATAATATAGTTGAAAACTTAGTTGTTTGCAGAGGTGATTTTTATAATACATACATATTGTTGTTTTTGATATATTGATCAGTTGTGTTAATTCCTTCCTGTTTTTATTTTCTTGTCTTTAAAAATTATTATTTGTTATATGGGTTGGTCCTCAGGGAGGAGAGGAGAGGGAATAACTTGAAGAATTTTAAAAATTATTATTTGTTATATGGGTTGGTCCTCAGGGAGGAGAGGAGAGGGAATAACTTGAAGAATTTATGATGCTATAAAAAGATACATCATTCTCTTTGGCAGAGAAAATAGCAATAATGAGAATTGGTCAGTTTTCCATTTGTTCTATCAATTGTCTTCATTTTCTCCACCCTGCACATCCCTAGGGCTTTTTGTCTTTCTCCATTTTTCTCATTAGAGTAAAACTATTCACAAGCATAGCCTTGGAGAAATATTAGACAGATGGGGATTGCATAGGTAATCCCCATTCAGGGACCAGGATGACCTCAGACTTATAAGGGTGTCAGGGCAGAAAGATGGCCAGGAGGAATCAGGGGAGTATGGTGGGGGAAGGAAGACCAATGAGGTGGAGTAAGCATTGTGAACCCTACCCAGTCATAAGATCACATCCACAGGAAGGAAAGAGGCTGAGATCCAAGACATGATTTCTATAGGGCCTCTTGGGAGGCTGAAATAGCAGCAGAAGCCAACATAGTGACAACAGAGCAGCATACCAAGAAGATGGCCAAGGAGACATAAAAAGTAAGACAGAAACACTGCATGATCTTGTAAGCATAGTGTCAGGACACCTAAAATCCAGAGTGAGGGGAATCCAGCAAAGATGTCTAAGCCCCAGCCGACATCCAAAATGTCTTTGTAAGAAATATGGAGAAAAGAGAGAAAGGATCAAAAAGGGGAGGCAAGGACCACTGCTCAGGATGGATGGATAATAGTAATGGATAGTAGAGGGAAAGTAGAGCTACTCAAGTATTTTGGAGTCTGTGTCTCTGTGTGTGTCTCTCTACCTATCTCTCTCTGTCTATGTCACTCTGTCTGTTTCTTTCTTTGTCTCTCTTTTCTCTATTTATCTGTTTCTCTCTGTATATCTTTCTTTGTCTCTCTGTCTTTCTCTCCCCTTTCTATTCTCTGTCTCTGTCCCATACTCTGTCTCTTTCTCTGTTTCTCTCTGCCTTCACCCTTCTCTCTTTCTTTGTCTCTTTTCTTCTCTCCAAATTCTCTGCCAAATAAAATGATCTTTAAATTCCAAAGAATAAAATACAAAATGATTAGAAGGAAATAGTGTACTAGTTAACAAAGGAAGGAGAGAGAACCCTTTGCTATACTAGATGAGTTCAAGTAGACAGTCCAGTGAACTGTGGGTCAGTGCTGTACTAGATGAGTTCATGTCTCCTGGTCCAGTGAACTATGGAATGCTGTCCTTCTTCATCGCTCTCCCCTGGCTGTTTTCCTGGTTTTCTTCAAGTCTCAACTAAAATCGGTGTCACTAGATCAGTGTACATGGGAGCAAGAAAGATTTGGTAAGAATATTGGAAAGTTGAAAGTGTGTGGGTTACGAAGGGCTTTAAGAGCCAAATTTCTATTTTAACCTGGAGGTGATAGTGTGACATGGAGATGGAGTGGGCATTGACATGGTTAGATCTAAGCTTAGAAAGATCACTTTGGCATCTGAATAGAGATGGGACTGCAGTAGGGAGAGACTTGAAGCTGGTTAGACCAACTAGCAGGCTATGACAATAGTCCCAATATGAAGTAATTAAGACTTACATCAAGATAGTGACAAAGTCAAAGAATGGGGGGAATATGAGTGATGTGGTGAAGGCAGAATTGACAAGGCAGCAACAGACTGAATTTGGAGGAAGAAAGAAAGGGTGAGAAGAAGAGGATGGCACTTGGATTACAAGCCTGGATGACCATACTCTGTAATGGCAGAGAAATTGAGGCAAGATAGAGATTGGAGAGTATTTAATATTTTATTTAAAAGGGAGAGATTTACTGGGACCAAATGGGATCCATGGTTTGGTCCCAGGGCTGAATGAGACTATTGTCTCCAAGAATCCAGCAAACAATGTGAGTTCTCAATGACATAATACACGTAGCTCAGACACAGAGGGTAGACTGAGGCAGAGGTGGAGTCTGGGTGCTGAGAGTGGGAACTGGACTCTGACAGAGTGGGGTGAGCCACCAGAGATGGGGATGACATAGTGGGGGGAAAGCATCCCAGAGATGGGGAGAAGCATCTTGATAAGTCAGTATCTGATATTCTAATAGGTTGGGATATTCTAGAGTATAAGATCTTTTATCCTTATGAAATATTCTGATTAAGAGGGAAGGGTGGTTTTGTAGGATTGAGCAGAACAATTATAAATTGAGGTAGAATAATTAGGTAAACCAAGGGAACAATTTAGGGAAACTGAGTCAGGACAATAAAAGAGAACTGTGGCATAACAGCTCCTGATAGTAATAGGGAGTTTAGGAAGAGGAGAGGTTAGGGAAGAAGGGGAAATAATCAGTTCCATTTGAGACATATTGGGCTTACGATATCTGTAAGATGTAAGGCAACTAGTCTGAAGTGTCTACTAGGCAGCTAGAAATTAGAGACAGAAAGTCAACAGAGTGTTTGGGATGAATAAGAAGACCTGCAAATTATTAGAAGTACTAATGAAATCCATGGCAGTTGACAATGTTATTGGGTCAAATGTTCAGATTATTTCTTAAAGGGAGGGGAAAATGGGATATACAAAAAAAAATGGACTTTAACTTCAACTCCTGTCCAAATTCAATAATATATTCACAAAGTCCTGGGTAGTGAACATCCAGGTACTGGGATTCTTCAAAGCTTTGTGTTGGATGAGAAAAAGCTCTAAAACTCCAGGCTTTTTTATTGGCCCCTTGTATGAAGGGTACAAACATGCCTTTTCTCATGTTCCTTTGATTCCTGCTCCATTTCATTTGCATGCCAATCAGACAAGGTTTTGGGAATAAATAGGGCTTCATTGCCTAGATTGCCTCAGTCTGGCAGAAGCTATTATTTGGGAAAATGGGAAGGTGGAGGGGGCAGAGCCCCTGGAGAGTGATTAGGATCACAAGTTCTCCCTAAGTGATTAAACAGGACTTAAATAAATTTCCTATTCCTAAAGCAAAGTAATTGGGACCTTATATTTTGAATTATCACCAGGTATAGGAAGTCAAAAAACAAATCAAAAAGCAGACTTAGCCTAAAACATGTTTCCTGTCTTTTCTGGGTGCAGAGTCCTCAATAGGAGGGTGTCCAAGGGCTGAGTAACTGTTCACAAAGGAAATATGTTTACTCCTGGATGACCTGTTCTTGTGGAAGCCTTGATTTGGACCAATCCGGGGGCAGGATCAAGGAGCCTACTAAGAGAAGGGTGAACTCTTGGAAATATTCTCATGTCAGTACTAGCCTCATTTCCTCTTCTCCCTCAGACTCTACCCAGTCGGTTTATTTTGTGATCAATCTCTTTCGCATCAGCCTGGTTGGATTGGTCCTCCTTGTCATCGGGAAACTTTTGGCCAGTGAGTGGAACAGCCTGAGGAGTCGAGGGTAAGCCAGAAAATGTCTGCCTGGAGCAGTAAGGCTGGACAGACAGACATCAAAGGATTACAAGAACTTCAAACTAACCAGCAAGTGTTGAGGGAAAGAGATCAGCCAACTGTGGGCAACATAAGAAGACTTGGACCCAAATCCAGCTAATGTCCAGAGCTGACCATCAGAAACCTTCTGTCCCTTCTCTTGGCCCAGTACCAGGCTTCCTGCTCTCCAGCCCTACTTCTCTTCATGCTGTATCACCAGGTCCTCTCCTCCCCAGATTCCCTTTATACACGTCATAAATATATAAATAATAAATAAAGAGAAAAGACAAAATGTATTTCCCAAATAGCAAAGCTTCCGAGAGTTATGAAATTCTGAAGAGTAGCAAAAATTCTCAGCTCTGACCCACCCTGTATGTTACAAAGCACTTTTTAAAACCATTGCTAGGTGATTTAATGAGCTGAATTCTGTGATCCACAAAGACCTGAGTTCAAAACCTATTCCAGTCATTTACTAGCTGTGGGACCCTGGGTAATTCATTTAACCCTTTCTCATACCCTTAGTCCCTCTAACTGTAAAATGCAAATAATAACGGCACCATCTTTATAAGGATGTTAGAAGTAGCAGATAAGATATATTCATATATTTGACAGTACTTTGCAAATCAGATAGATCTAGATGTAGATATATGCACTTGTACATATACAAAAGCATATATCTATAAACAAGTGTTATATAAGTTATTTTTGTATGTGTATTTCTACACACACACACTTTATATATGCTGACTATTAACATTGTGAGATGATCAGCTATGATAGACTGAGCTCTTCTCAACAGTGCAAGGATCCAAGACAATCCCAAAAGATTCATGGTGGAAAATGCTAACTTCATCCAGAGAAAGAACTATGAAATCTGAATGCAGATCAGAGCAGACTATTTTCACTTGTTTTTTGGTGGAGGGAGGAACTTTTGAGTTTTCACATTTTGTTCTGTTTCTTCTTTCACAACAAGACTCAAGTGCAAATATGTCTAATATGATTGAACATGCATTGTCAAATGCAAATTGCTTGTCATCCTGGGGGTGGAGAGGAGGAAAGGAAGGGAGGAATAAAATTTTGTAACTCAAAATCTTATAAAATATATGTTGGAAACTATCTTTACATGTAATTAGAAAAAAATAAAATACTAATTACAAAAATCAACTTTTGAACATTAGTAAATAATTGCTGGCCATTAGTACCATTATTGTTGTTATCTTATCTGGAAAAGCAGTGAATATAAATATCACCATTTGACAGATGAAAAATCTGAAGCTTATGGAGAGGTCATGAACCATCCCTGATCACTCAGTGAGCAGGGGCTCCACATCTTCAAAGTTCAAGTTTAGGCTTATTTTCCCTACTCCATAAAAGTCTCTTTGATCCCAGATCCCCTCCTTTCTACTCCATAAATGTTTGCTACAACCTCATGCCTAAAATTTGCTCCACTCCCGATATGAGTTTATGCCTCCTTTTACCTATTATAATGTTCTGAATAAAATTATTTTAGCCCCCTTTTCCTTGCCATTAGGACTAGGAGAAATTGAGTCAGAAAAGAAACCATTGAGATAAACTCCAGGTGTCTTATGTCAATCCTTGCTGGAATAATTCCCCCTCTGTTGGAATCCTTACAAAGTGTTAACTCATTCGAGTTGATAGAGACAATAATTATCTAATTTAGTATAGTTCAGTATGATTCATCTGATCTTACAAGGAGATGTTATGGGCCAGAACTTGAAACAAGGTACTAAGTGGAACTGATAGAAACAATGCTTGTGTTCACACCTTTAGAGAGCTCATATAAGCAAGAAGCGATTAGGGCCAAAGAGCACTCTGGGACAGACACAGGAGCATTCTGGGACAGACACAGAGCACTCTGGAGGAAGCCCAAAGCCTACTCTCAGAGATGGAGTCAGATTCATTCCAACTTTCACCTTGGTGATGGCTGAAGATATTTGGAAGAAGAGGAGCCAAAGCTGACAGAGGCAAAAGATTAGCGGCAAGAGCTCTTGGGACCAAGCAGACAGATAGGCTTCTAAGAAAGTTAACCAGGGCCAAGGAAAGAGACAAGAAATAAACGTTTGGATTTTTATCAGCTGAGTGCATTTGTGGTGATTAACACTTGGAACTGAAATTAAGGTTGCCTCCAGAAAACTTCCCCAAGAAACCTGCTCCCACAGAGAATCATTATATTTTAAGGAAGAACACCACACCCCTCCATTTGAGTATTGCCCCTTGCTTTGCTGTCTCCCGCCCTCGACCTTCTTATCATGACCTTTATCCTGTTAAGACTAAGTTATGATCATTTCCTAGAATTATAGTTTGTCCATTCACCCAGTGTACTCACCCCCCCATCTGCCTTTGTTTCCCCTATAAGATTGTAGCTATATAAGTTCCCTGCCTTAGTTACTTGTGGCTGAATGCTTTGGACAAGAGCCCCATACAGCTGGCTAGCCTTGTCTAGTCTAAAACTCCTCACAATTAAAATATTAAAAACTAATCTCTGTCTTGCCTCAGTTTCTCTGGCATTATACTGTAGCTGAGTATCTTGGTTCCATGAGGATGGGAGGTCCTTCTAGCCTGTACCAGCACAAGCTTTCCTGACATTCCCACTTCATTCACCTTTCTTTCTGTAAGTCCTTGTCTCTTGCTCTGGTTCTCTCCAATATTTGAAGTAACTATCCATTGATTATGCACCCACTGAATTTATCTATTCTTGGGAATTAAAAAAGGCTTTATAGAAAAAAGAAGAAGATTGCTCAGAAAGCTTTATTTCAGACATCTCACAACCTTACAGAAAGGAACATTTGTATCCTAAGAGAAGACATAAGAAATGGCAACACAAAAGATAGGGCAGAAATAACCCAGGGAGGATAGAGGATCATTGAATGTCTTTGAACCTTTATAGGAGTTCACAGTGATCCTTTTAAGACAGGTCTTCAGTCAGAATTCCTAGTATTGGAGGAAAGTGTAGAAACAATGGTGTTGACTAGAAAGTAAGGAATGTCTCCATGTATCAATCTCAACTTCTTCACTTGTGAGCAAAATCTCTGTTAGGGGCCAGAACTCTGAACTTGAAACAAGGACTCTTACAAAATGTTAAGTCAGTGGAATTGATGAAGACAATGGTTATCTAGTTTAGCTTGGTGTTTAATAGTTCTCTAGTTCAGTACATGTACTTAGTACTTAATATAGTTCTACAAGATTCACACCTATGATAAGAGAGCATATAAGCTCAGACAAACTCAGCCAGATTTAGAGGCAGAGAAGACAAAGGACTGAGGGCAGGAGGTCTCGGAACCAAGGAGAGAGATTCATTCTATCTTCAATCAGGCTCCTGGTGACAGGCTCTCCTCCTTAGTTTCTTCACTGAAACCAAGACTTCAGAAGGCCTTTAAGAAAGCTAAGCGGGCACCAGGAAAAGAGACAAGACTCTCAAGGAGATAATAAAGGATTTGGACTTTAACCCAAATAATAAGAATTACATAAGTCAGGTTGCAGATCAAACTTTTTAGAAGGCTTATAAGGACTAATTTTAAGGAAAAAGATTTGCCAAGATGTCACCAAGATAACTAAGAAAACTTAGATGTAAACATAAACACCATAAAACTAAAAGTCAAAGGAATACAATAATGATCATCATTATTAAATAAGATCAAGTTCTCTTGTATTCTGGTAATCTACTCCCAAGGTCCATTCAAACAGCACATTGTGAATCATAAAGTCTCATGTGGTCATTCTGCCCTTGGATATTTTTTCTTGTACATTTTAGAATGTACTTCATGCTCAGGATATCAATGAAGGGGGCTCTGCTTCTCTGGCTCATTTCTAGATAATTTTGCTAGTAACAAGACTTTGTACAATTTAGTACAATCTTACAAATTTGGTTTTCCAAACCTGAAACTTCAGAGAATTTCAGTTTTCCTATACCAGTTGGCTGTTTTTATTTTTACCTAAACCATGTGCCTGATACAATCTTTTAAAAATTCATGAAGGGATAACTCATAAAACTTTCTTTTAAAATTATGATATATGTGTGTGTGTGTGTGTGTGTGTATAAATGAGAAAATAATTTCATTTTCTTTAAGATCGTGGATACAATTTTACATGTCAAATCCTTACAACAATTTTGAGTTAATAATCAAATAATCAAAGTCTGAATTTCCAGGTATCTAGATACATTTGGAAATCTATCATATACATACATATAGTTGTAAGAGAAAACAGTTTAATTAATCTTTTTGAAATTTCCTATTCTATTTAATTAGAAATTTTTACATCATATCTTTGTCTTATCACTTTATCTAATTCTCCCTTTTGAAGAACATTGTCCCTGTATTATAATTTGACCACAAATACAGATCAAAATTGTAAGATTTTCCATATTTGCATTTGATTATAGTAACAGAGATTCCAATACCACTCAATTAATAGATCTAGTATTATACTTGCAAAACTTGTCCTTCTTATATGCCTTGGTTATAGACATTTACTATGAAAGGAAAAGGAGGGACATAGATGTAACAGTGCCAAGACTCGTGCCCTCAAGAGCACAGACTTACCTGACATACACCTTGACAGGAGAAAAACTTCCATAGCTTTGTTTTTATAGTAGGCATGAATTATATCTGACAGCCAGTTATGTAGTCACAGGGTATCAAAAGCCAGGTCCAGAATTATTGAAGTAGGGACATTTTCTATTTAGAAAGGATATAGAACCATGGGGAATAGTGCACGGGAGAAACTGAGTCAAAAGGATCCTTAAGTCATACCATCTGCAACACTTTCCTCAAGCCCAAACATCTGTCTTTAGCAATTCCCCAGACTGAAGCATACCATATTCTACTATTGGCTTTGTGGCAATTCAGACAACCATCCTTATAAAGCGAAACTCAGAACGATAGTCTAGTCCCAAAGTCTTTACCCCAAAAAGCAAAATTTCACTAACTATAACTTAGGGCTTGAATATAATTATTTATGTTTTGCTAAGAGTTAAAATTCCATTTATTCTTTACTTATAAATTAAAATTAACCATATTCTGAGGTTTCAAACATGCAGCAAAGGAAGAATCCTGTTTCACAGTTAAGGAAATTGAGATCCCACATTTTACTCAAATATATATTCCCTCTAATCTCAGTGGGATTCATACTTTTACCTAAGACTTGCTACCTGATTATGGTGATGGTCTCAGAAAGTCATGAAAAGGATAAGAAAGAGAGTGAATATTCAGCCAAGCATGATAAGAATATTTCTTCACACTTAAATGGGAAGAAAGGGGGAAAATTAGTTTCCAGTCTTCAAGAAGAAGTCCATAGTCTTTATGAAATTCTCCTCTACTCAACTTGAAGACCTTCTCCTGACCATCATGAAATTTGAAACCAGAGCAAGTAATTCAGTATCACCTGGAAGAATTCAGCCATTTCCAAACCAGGTAAAGGCATTTATTGATGTTTAAGCACTCAGTGGACTGGCCAAGTTCCCTGAAGGAGTCAGCAGTCTAGTAAAGCAAGGCAAGCATTTTATATAATAAATAGTGCTTATTACATCACAAAATATGTAAATGTTGAGGTTACAGAAAAGGCTTGCTAACATGGGGAGGTCCTAAAGCTTTGGTGGAACTGCATATGTGGTTACCCAGAACACATACAGAAAAGTCAATTGTGGGATATTAATGTATGGTAATGGTATTATAACTAGCATAGGTTTACAAAGGACAGCAAAGCAAAGGAAGTGTGCAGGCACCACATCGGAGAGAGCCCTTTATGTGGTTGTATGTCCAAAATGCTATTCTGCATCCTGTTGGTGTTACTCTCTTATTAGCTGATTTCCACATTACATTTAAAGCAGATGATGTGCTCACAGGGCATGCTGACCTGTTTGTTGCTATGTTGATTTCTGTGGGGTTTCAGCAGAGGGCAACAATAATGGTTCTGTCCAACCTTGTGGAGTTGGTGATGGGCTTAACAAAGGGAGTTAAGAAGGCATTTCACCTCTTCATCTCTTAATCTCTTCTAAGTCTCTGAAAGGGAAAATCTTGTTTATCTGAAAATCATCATGGAATAAATCATTATTGGGAAGAGACATGGATGCTTTGTGGGGTAAATGCACATATCCAAGAGTCAACTATGATCCCCATGTCCCTAAAATGAGAGAAATAGAAAGGTATCTGAACTATTTTCCTTTGCTTCTAGGGAAGGATCACCAGAGTCATCAGCACCAGTTCCCTCCTACTGGACCAAAATGTTCATGTCCACTGAATCTTTCAGCATCCCTTTTATATCATACCCTTTAAGTTTTAGTGATCACTGGTTGTGCTTGAGTAGAGCTACTGAGGTCTGGATGATAGCAGCAACTCTAATTCCCCATGTGCTGATGGTCTGATATATCATTGAAAATTTAGCCCCAGCCTGTGTGGGTTACCTTGTCCCTATTCTGTTCTCATAGTATAGATTGAACATTCCACATTGGCCCCCAGCAATAAGTGAGTTTATAGGCTAATTTTTCTAGGATGAATCTAGCGATCTTGGGTATCCTCAAGGTGCTCTACTTGCTCCTATTTCACCTTGTTTTCTATTTCACTTTGTGACTTCATCAGTTTTCATGGATTAAATGATCATCTCTATGCTGATGACTCTTAGATTGATTTATGCAATCAAACCCTCACTTCTGACCTACAATTTCTCATCTCCTATTGGACAGATTCAATTGAATGTTTGATCTTAAATCCAAGATGTCCAAAACTGAGTTCATAATCTTTCCTTCTCAGCTTTCCATTCTTCCTAACTTTGATATTACTGTTGAGAGTGCCACTATCCTCCCAGAGACTCAGGCTCACAACTTCCATGTCAGCCTAGATCCTTCACTGTTTTTCAACCACCAATATTCAATTTTCAAGTTCTGTTGACACTCCCATTACATCCCTTATAAAGATCCTGCTTTCTCCTCTGACATTGCTCCCATGGTGGAAATCTTCATTACTTCATATCTAGATTATATTGCACTAGTCCTCTAGTTGGTGTCTCTGCCACAAGTCTCTCCCTACTTCAGGTGATAAGTTGTCAAACAATGTCCACTATTAAGCTGTCAAATTGATCTTCCTAAAGCACAGACTGACCACATCATGCTTTTACTCAGTAAACTCCAGTGTTTCCAAATTGACTCTAGGATCAACTAGAGAAGCTTCTGTTTGGCTTTAAAAATCCTTCTTAATGCATCCTTTCCCCCGCCTCTACTTTTCTTACACATTTTTCCTCCTGGTACTCCATAGACCAGGGACACTGGCTTTCTTGTTGTTCCTTAAACAAAACAGTTCCACTCTCAGATTCTGAGCATCTTCTCTGACATCCTCCAGGTCTGGAATATTCTCCCTCTTCATCTCTTGACTCATAACCTTCCTGGATTCTTTCAGGTCCCAGTTAAAATCCTATCTTCCTATAGAGGAAATCTTTCTTTGATTTCCTTAATTTAGTGTCTTTCTTATCCCTGATGATTTTTTTATGCTAGACACTATTTGCTCATATGCAGTGGTTTGCTTATTGCCTCCTCCATTAAACTTAGAGAACAGACTTCTTGGGCCACTCTGCATATTTAACACAGTGCCTGGCACACAGTCATTGATGAATAAATGAGTGTTAACTCAAATATTTTTGTTGTTATTGTTGACCTTCATTCTTAAAGAGGGCCATGAGATCAGGAAAATGATGCCATGACAAATAAATTGCAATTTACTTGCATGTCATGGCATTTTACAATTTAACTTAAAGTGAGGGGGACCTGTGCAAGGTCCAATGGCCAGATATAGTTCAGCATGACTGGGGATGATCTTCATAGTGTCTGGTACAATATTCATCAATATTAATATTGACTCAAATAATTAGAAAATAAGAAGGGAAGGGAACAATGGGAAAAATTAGCATAGGAATGGAAGGAGACAACGTTGTGATTTTCTGACTTCAAGAAGCTGAGTGGCAACTTCTGTTCAAGACCTTCTCCTTTAGCTTGACATCTTAGCTAAGAGAGAATCTGGTCAAGAGGGTTCTTTCTCCTAAATCAGGTTCCTTGTACCAGCATAAAGGCCAGAGCAACACAAGCAGTCCATTGATCACAAGTGGTGAGGAGGAAAAAAGTCAGGAGCACAAAGGCTGATCTTTTTCTCTCTCTCTCCCTCCCTCCCTACCTTCCTCCTTCTCTCTTTCTGTCTGTCTCTGTCTCTCTGTGTGTCTATCTCTCTGTTTTTCTATCTCTCTTTGTCTATCTCTCTGTGTACCTTGTTGTCTCTGTCTTTCTGTCTCTGTCTCTGTCTCTCTTTCTCTCTCATTTTCTCCTCTTCCTCTTCTCATCTGCTCCTCTCAAACTATGTGTATCTTTTTGCCTCCCATCTTCCTCTCCCCACGGTTTCCTTCCAAATACCTGATGGTATGCATCTCTGGAATTTTGTGTCTTCCAAAGTAGGGCCATACTTTCAATGGGAAGACAAGCCAATGAAGCCAAGCTTCGGAGAGTCCAGATATTTTCTGCCTACCTTGGATGTCTATCATGAAGATGCGCAAACACTCTGCCTGGTTCCAATTCAACAGCTAAAAACAGTTCTGACCAGGATGAGTCAGGATGACCACCATGTAATGTTGAAAAGTTGGCATCAAAAAGTGAAGAAATGATCACTCAAGAGAAACTGGGCTATAAGTGAATGTGCGTACAAGAAGTTCAAGTGAGTAATTTCTCAGGTTCTTTCCCAGTGGCATTTGAGTAAGGCTCTGTTTTGTTTGTTTGTTTGTTTGTTTTTCATTTTATTATTATTAAATGCTTAAGCAAATGAAGATACTGGTAATATGTAGCCAAGATGAGTTCATGAGAGAGGTGAGAGGTCCTAAGGTCCCACTGGCCACCAGGATAAGTTGCTAAAGTCACCTATAGCAGCAACAGCAGCAGCTGAGTCTGGTGAGAAGATGGCACATCCTTGATCTAGCCCGGGGGTATATTGTTCCATTACCCGAACCATTCCTGTATGGCTCAAGGAGTCATCAGTGTCTCATCTATCAACAATTCTGGACTATTCTGGACTCAAAAACAAAGGATTCCAAAAAGGTAGAAAGGGAATCACAGAGTCAGGAACCACTGAGCACCTCTTAATCCCAAAAATTTTCAAAAATTATGCTCAATTTTTGAGCCCACTTTTCCCAGGGACCTGGAGTGCTCAGAGTGTCCCTAAATTAGAGTCTGCTTAACTTCTATTATAATTAACAGTAACATCCTTTTTATTAAAAAGCTTATTGATATCAACTAGTTGGTTAATTATGGGTAACCGATGGGGGCTCAAGGGCCACAACATTAGAAGCCACAACTCTTTAGGTAACCCTGAATGGGAGGAGAGGGAGGTAAAGGAATAATCATTCTATGAGATCTAACCTGCTAATCCCAGGGCAAATAGACACAGAGGATGTTTGCACCTGATGGCAGATACGTGGAAAATAAAAGGGAGAAAAAGTGTGGGAAATGTTAGAGAAGGCAGGAAATCCTAAAATTTGAGTGGAAATGGGCTGTAAGGAATACTACATGGAGAACTGATCCCTGATCTGAGTATTGAAGGAAGATGAAGAATCAAAGCTGTTAATAAAGATAAGTGCATTTTAGGCATTTCTTGCAACCTCCTTCCTGTTCAAATACTTTTGAAAGCCAAACAATTCCATAGAATTTGCTGTATCCATAGAAAGAGAAGAACAAAAAAGATGCTGACACAGAAAGCAATGTCCCATTTTATGGGTCCGTCAAAATTTGACACTAGATGTTAAAAGACATAATTTATTTTTGTAATTATAAGACAAAATACTTAAAAATTTTTGGTATTATTGTTAAATCAGGGCTAAAACTTATTGAACATTAAGTATTTGCACATGATATACTACAGGCCAAGTGAAAGTAAGTTGATAGACAGTTCTGCTCCACATGGGTCAAATATGTGTGGCACTCACTCTGGAACCATATGTCCAAATTGCACATTGGACCCCCAGCTATCTGTTTGAAGTGCATGGTGTTATTTTTTTCAAATAACTTATATGTATCTGTTTTCCTCTAGTTCCAAGCTACCGTGCTATATATTGTAGTCTCTTGGAATGTTGTAGTCAAAGGAGGAGCTGACTTCCCTTTATTAAAAGACTTTATGTTCAACTGGCTGTAGGTTACTCCGTGCTCCTCAGCCCCCGAATTCTGCAGAAAAAATACAAGGGAAAAGAGGGATCAGTGAATATCACTTAGCACTGAGAGCAAGAAGAAATACCGGGTCTATAATTAATCAGCAGATGACATCAGGGACTAGACTATATATAAGGGCCAATGAGTTATTACTGAATTATTTCCCAGGAGATGAATAAAATGGGTATTACTTACTGATGGGTTATTTTCTTCTTGGTCATGTCTATACCTGGCATGAAGAATAGGTACTTTTAGTCCTGAGATTCCCCAGGCAGGTACCATATATCCTTCCCTCTTTTTTCTTCTAGAAAATTTTTTTTCTTCTTTAAGTACTACATGTTTGAGGGGAGCCAGAGACATGAAAGAAGATGACATCAAAGAATCTTATATAAAACATAAAAACACACATAAAACATATGAGTTATATAAAACAAAGGAGGTGAGAAGGGTGAGAAGTCAGTCTGAGAGTCTTTCCTTAATGACTGATTTACAATGGGTAGAGTCTGGGATCATATGGAAGGAGGAATAGAGATAACTCAAGAGATTGGAGACATGAGCCAAGTTTCCCTACCTCCCAGTAGCTTTTCCTTTTGGGGTTCCTGGTAAGAATAACAGGAATAGAGATTCTATTAGCATCATAGATCAAAGGGACCTTAGAAACTGATAAATCTTCATTGCACAGATTAGGAAACTGAGACTCCAGCCCTCACCCCACTGTTTATTTCCTCATGCTTTCACACCCTCTTCCCAAACTCACCATTGTAAAATTGTTGATGATAGACAAAGGCCAACAAAAAGAGGAAGAAGAGAATGATGATACAGCAGAGGATGATGAGAATGGGTTTTAATGCTGAGACAAAGAAGAAAACCAATTTTCAGGCTCCATTGTCTTGAAGGAGTTATCATTTTTAATCATGTTCCTATGCTTCCCTTAATTATCCGTTCTCTACAATAAGTGCTAGGCTTGAACCCAGAGAATTTAGGAGACATGGCTTCCTTTCTCTGGGAGCCCTAATTCCTCCCCTATCTTACCTATTGTGAGAGGTTTATCCACTGTATCTGGAAAACAGAATAGGAAAAAAAAAAACAGAATGGGTGATAAGGAATGAATAAAATATCTCATACATATGCATTTCCAAGGACATACTATAGCCCTATAATCCCAGAACAGTGGGAAGATAAAAGTCTACATGGTTTTCAATTCTCCTTATTCTCAATGTTAAAGTTCTTAATGATAATTCTGTTCTGTTGGGGAAGTGGGAGGACATCCTCCTCCAGAGTTGACCTTCCTTTAGAAATACTCTTCTCATAAATTTACCAAAAGCTCCAGGGTGGGAGGTGTCACTAGGCTCTGCCATCACTAAGCTGACAATATCTGAGAAATAGCAACATCTGTAATTCCCAATGTAGTGGCCACATAGGTAAAGAGAAATTTAACCCCATACTGGGGGAGAATTGGGGGTCGCCTCCCTTATACAGAGCAAACTTCATGCCCCAAGGTGACCCCTGACACAGGAGGGTCACATTTTCACCTGAAGCATGAATCTGTTTGACCAGATTGAGGAGGTGGGGGATTGAGAAATGTGTTTCAAAATTAAAGCAAGCAGCAGTAATACAAGAATATATTTAAAAGGCTGTGGTTCTTTCTTGTCCCCTCAGCCCAAAGGAATAAAATACTGATTATCAGAGAAGAGATATCTCTAACTTTTCCCATAACTTTGATATCTTTGTAATGTTATAGAACTCACTACAGAAGGGACATGTGGAGAAGTTTCACTTCTCATTGAGAATAAGAAATCCTCCTTCTGTCTCCAGTTCCTTAGATCATAAGGCATTGCCCTTTTCTAACTCTTATTCTACTTCCATCACTTTGTCATCTCTTCCATCCCGATACAAGCCACTCAGAATTATTACCAAAGTTAGAGCAGGGTTGCTGTTTTCTATCACACCCAAGAATGGCCTGGGCTGAAGCAGGAAGATGCCCTAAGGAGGAAATAGGAGGAAACATATACCAAGGAAGTCCAATTACAACCACCACCAACTTAACCAACATCTCCCCAGGGAGGGTACCCAGAACCCTGAACCCAAGAACCTTGGGAATGGAAAAGCACACGATTTACTTCCAATTCAATCCTCAAAGACATCATTGAGAGAAGAAATCATGGTGGATAATGATTGCCTTCTTCCTCAGCATAGGCAGCAACTGGTGATCAGTTGCCACCAACAAGACAGTTGAATATGGGAATCTTGAGATGGTGCCAGTCCCTGGCCCAGCTCTTACAGCTCTATCCATTGTGCTACCTTATTGTGTTAGAAAAATGCTAATTCTGAAGAACTACTTAGGCCTATATCCCAAAGTGATCAAAGAAAGCAGGAAAGGATATACACATAGAAAATAGCAGCTATTTTTGTGGTAGCAAAAAAAATTAGAAATAGAGGGGATGCCCATCAATTGGAGAATGGCTGAAAAAGTTGTGATATATGATTGGATTGAATATGATTGTGTTCTAGGAATTGACAAGTTGAACAGAGAAAAACCAGGGAAGACCATAATGCAAAGTTCTACTCTTGGGAGTAGAACCAAGAGATCCTTCTATGCAGTAACTATAATGTTGTTATAGTTATTCCTTCTTTCCTTCTGGAAGACGGTCGTGACATCAGGAAGGTGACACTATGACATACAAATTAATTGGATTTAAGTCAAAGAGGACTGTACAAACTCACCAGTGACACTTTCTTCTCTAGAGCCATCCAGGGGCAAGAAATAGATCAGAATAACTGGAGAGGGACCCATTTGCTGCAGGGCACCTTAAGTTTAGGTCTTTAAACTGTATTATATTCATGATTAACTGTGTAATACTTACCTACTCTGATTAAGACATAGATCTAAAACAATTCAGAATGACTCATAATGAAAACTTCTATCTACTTCCAGAGAGAGATCTGATAGATTCTAAGTGCAAATTTAAATAAAGTTTTCTCACTTTATTTTTCTTGACTCTTTGTGACATGGGTAATATAGAAATATGTTCTGCATGATTTCACATGAATAATGGATATTATATTGCCTGTCTTTCTGCAGGGTGGGGACGGGAAGAGAATTTAGAAATCAAAAATTTTTAATGTAGAAAATAAATAATTTCTACATTAAAAATAAAGTAAGTTATAATCATCATTTTAAAGAAAGAGCTAAACATTCTCAGTTCTTTTGAGACTGCTTGATTTTGTATCCTTAAGAGTTATTGTATCTATTTGCCTCCGAAGACATCTCCTGAAAGAAGGCTCATCGCAGCATTTACAGCATTATCTTTGAGTACCTTCATTTGGATTGTTGTTTTTTTTTTTCATTTTTTCCCTTTTTTGGTAAAGATCACACATCTGCATTAACAGTCCTCATCCTATTTTTGTCTATGGACCAAGTTAATCACAGGAGGGACTCCAGAAGAGTGTGGACCTCAAGGCTGATCTTTGGAATTTTGGAATTCTCCCCCAACTATGCAGAAGGAACTTGAGATTTGTTTTCTTGTTGGATTAGTTTCAGAATTTATAATCTGAAAGAACAACCATGGTTTTGCCACAGGTGGAACTTAAAAGGATGAGACTAAATTCTCCACAAGAGCCAAGGCATTTCTGAATTGGAGATATGGACAAATATGTCAATTGTACTCCAATGTGATTAGCTGAGGGCAGGGGGAAAAGGAGAACTGCATCACTGGAATATGTCCACTTTTCCTTTCCAACTGCGTAACCCTGTGCTGCCAATGAAGGGACCAGAAAAAGCATAGGAATCATGCCAATGTTTTTCTTCTGAGTTTTCTTCTAGTTTTGTTTTATTTCATTTGCTTGAATAAATACATTATATAAAATAAAAACAATTAAAACAATAGAACCAGATCCCCATTCTCACCTTTCTCAGAAATCTCCAGGACCGTGCTGGCCTCTGACTCTCTTTGTGGCTCCTGAGAGCCAAAGAACTTACAACTATAGTTCCCAAAATCCTGGATTGTCTCAAACAGTAGGGTAAACTTAACCCAGCTTGCTTCTGTAGTCTTTTCACATAAGGGCTTGGAATTCCCCTCCTTGAACAGAAGATATGTCCATTTCTGGGGTGGCAAATCATTATCTGACATGCTGCACTTGAAGGTCACGTTGCCCTTTGGGATCAGGATAAAATTTTTCTTAACTGAGAGGCTAGGTTTGGGGAGAGAGCCTGGAAAAGAAAAGTCACTGAAGTAGAAGTTGGAACATTTGGGTGCAGATCCCACCTCTGCTCATATGTGTTAGGGTGACTATGGACAAATTCCTTTTCTTTCAGTTCCAGTTTTATTGTCTATATATTAGGGGATCTGCCATAATGATTTCTGGTCCTCTTCCAGAATCCCTTTCTAATCTATGAATCAAAAGGGGAAATTTTCTCTTTTTTATTAAAGCTTTTAATTTACAAAACATATGCATGGATAATTTTTCAATGTTGACCCTTGCAAAACCTTATGGTCCAAATTATCCCCTCCTTCCCTACACCCCCTTCTCTAGATGGCAGATAGTCCAATATATGTTAAATATGTTACAACATATGTTAAATCCAATATCTGTGTATATATATATATATATATATATATATATATTTATACAGCTATCTTGTTGCACATGAAAAATCAGATCAAGAAGGAGAAAAAAAACTGAGAAAGAAAACAAAATACAAGCAAAAAACAATAGAAAGAGTGTAAACACTATGTGGTGGTCCATACTCAATTTCCACGGCCCTCTCTCTGGGTGTAGATGGCTCTCTTCATCACTGAACAATTGGAACTGGTTTGAATCTTCTCAATGTTGAAGAGAGCCACATCTGTCAGAATTGATCATCATATGGTCTTGTTGTTGTCATTATAAAGATGTCCTGGTTCTACTAATGTCAGTTAGCATCAGTTCATGTAAGTTTCTCCAGGCCTTTCTGAAATCATCCTGCTGGTCATTTCTTATAGAACAATAATATTCCATAACATTCATATACCATAACTTACTCAGCCATTCCCCAACTAATGGGCATACATTCAGTTTCCAGTTTCTTCCATTACACAAAGTGCTGCCACAAACATTTTTGCACATGTGGTCCCTTTCCCTCCTTTAGGATCTCTTTGGGATATAATCCCAGTAGAAACACTGCTGAGTCAAAGGGTATGCACAGTTTAATAACTTTTTGGCATAGTTCCAAATTGCTCTCCAGGAAGGTTGTTTCCATTCACAGTTCCACCAACAATGTATCAGTGTCCCAGTTTTTTCACATTCCTACCAACATGTGTCATTATCTTTTCCTGTCATCTTAGCCAATCTGTGAGGTATGTAGTACTATCTTGGAGTTGTCTTAATTTGCATTTCTCTAATCAATAGTGATTAGGAGCACTTTTTCATATAACTAGAAATAGTTTCAATTTCTTCATCTGAAAATTATCTGCTCATTTTCTTTGCTCATTTATCAATTGAGAATGACTTGAATTCTTATGAATTTGAGTCAATTCTCTAGTTATTTTAGAAATGAGGCTTTTATCAGAACTTTTGAATGTAAAAATGTTTTAAGGAAAACTTTCTCAATAAAACTCAATCCATATCTTCTTTTTCCCTAGCTTTGATGACTCAGTAGGGAAAATGGTTCTAGGTCCCCCTTTACTTTTAATTCTTGTCAACTACAGAAAGTAACAAGTCCTAAAGCTAAGTTTTGGTTTAGCATGTAATTGAGAAGTCATAAGTCCCAAGTTCTAGACCAAACTCTGATACTTATTTGCTGCATGATCTAGACAAAGTCTATTACCCTCCCTGAGATTCATTTTTCCCATCCATAACAAGAAACTAAGATTTCAAATCTACATGACTAGAAGGTTGGCGGTGTTCCTAATAGAAATAGAAAAGCAATGTTTTCTCTCTGAGAAAGGAAAGTTCCGGTTTAGAGCTTGTCAATTTTGAGAAGACTATAGAGGTGGTTGTCCTTTATTCTCAAAAGGGAGATCACTATATGGAAGTGAAGGTACAGTATGATGAACTGTGGCTAATAAGACTAATATGAGTTCTGAAAGTTCTACCACAGGTCAGACACAAAGATTCCAAATGAACATTCAGAGTGGAGATGGCGCTGAATGTGCACATCTCACATTTCTAGATAACTGGAGCACATATAGTTTACAAGGTTCAATACCAAGAAATGGTAGGGGTGGAAATAAACCTGAACTTCAGCTGAGTAGAGATGATTAATGTAAGCCAAAGAGATGATGAAATGACTAAGTGACCATTTTGAGAGAGGATAAGAGGACCAGAACAAGAGTTATAAGGATTGTATTCCTTTGGGGTCATGATAAAAATGATGATCCAAGAAATAAGATTGAGAAGAAGCAAACAGGGAGGAGAGAGTAATCAACAAAACCCAGGGAGGAGAGAGCAGTAAAGAGGGAAACATTCATTAGTGTTAAAAACTAGAGAGAGTCCAAGAAGGGTGAGGAATGAAAACAGATATCAGATTTGCCATTTAAAAAGAGAGCAGTTTTGAGGAATGAGGTCCAAAGATAAATGAAAAGTGAGAGGTAGGAGAGGAAACTGAGGCAAGGAGTATAAACAACTTTTCACATGCATTTAGTTGCGACATGGTGGCGATCAACTAATTATAAGTCATGGAAACACATTCATTTTCATATCTGGAGATGTGAGGGTTGGTATTTTGGGATTTTAGACAGCAGGGAAGGAGCAAAATAATAGGGAGAGATCAAAGCTTGGAAGGCGAGGAAGAGGATTATCAAGAAGGTGAATTTCTCAGAGGAGATGGGATGGACTGGCTGAGACAAGCAGAAATGCTTATATAGGAATGACTCTCTTGTACTAATAAGAAATGGGCACATAAACTGGTTGGTAAAATAAAAGGAAAGGTAGAGACCAAAGGGAATGGCTTCCTAAGATTGCTACTATTTGGTGGAAAGCCAATGGATCTGATGGCAATGCCATCATTTCAAATTCCCAGACTTCCATTTATGAGCATTGTGGCCACTTAAACCTCTGGGTCTTTATATCTACCTCTTTAAAATACATAGATGGACAAGCAGAGCCATAGAGCCCCTCTAAGCTGTAAATCTACAAAATTCCCATGCTGTTTAGCTGGGGGAATTCATGATACTCTTGTCGCCTCTTGTGAGCTGGATTTCTTTGTCTAAAAAATTAGAGAACTGAAATACATTAAGGTATCAATCCATTAGCAAACATGTTTGAACACTGGTCTTATATATCAATACATATGTATATTTACATACATATAAACATGTATATGTGTGTGTTTTTATAATTAATTCCATTCTAGAGGAATAGGGCCATGTGGAGAAAGGAGCAATAAAAGTTTTCCTTACTTGTTGAACATAAACATATTGGGATATGATCTCTTAGACCTCAGGGAAGAAGGAAAACAGAAAGTTCCAGAATCTGAGGCAGGTGACCTAGAGAACATAGGGATGTCATCCCAGAAGGACATGACAGCAGCAGGGGCCAAAGGGATACCATGACAACACTGGATCCCTGGTTATTAGGGATGAAACCAACCTCCCAGAGAAGTCTCTAGATCTCAATTGTCAATACCACTCTCCTCCTGCCCATGTCTCAGATGTTTAATCTTAGTTTCTTCTCCCCCAGAACACCTAGCTTCTATGCTCTACTGACCATTTGGGGCCTTCAGAGAAACACACTGTTCCAAGTTTAAAGCACTATGAAAATGTGAGTTTTTACTGTAACACTCTATTGGTATTAGTTTCAGGGTTCACTGATAGATAGTCCTCTGGTGATTATTGCAGCTGGAACTCTGAATTGAGACCTCCCAAACACTTGAAAAGAAACTCATTCAACAGAGCCAAGATGGCGGAGACAACTCATGCATCTTTCTTTGCTCTCCTTTCCCTCAAACTATTTTTTATAAAACTCAGCCTCAGAATTAATACTTGACTGTCAAAACCCACAAATATTGGGAGTACAATACATTAACAACAGAATATAATCTCGATATTCACCAGAAAATGTCTGTTTTTGCTCAAGCATGGGGACAGAACGGGGCTAACCAGGTGCAGACTCAGGCAAGTAGGTAGTGAGAGCACGGAAAACAGCTCTTGCTGAGCAGAACAGAGAAGGCTGGGGTATGGTCTTTGCAGGCTGAAAATTTGTAAAGAGAATTTTATCACAGTGTCAGCTGCCCATTGTTGATCAGTACAGGAGAGACATTCCCATACAATCATTTCTGCTTGTGTCAGCCAATCCATCCCATGAATTTTATCACAGTGTCAACTGCTCTGCTCTGGCAACAAGCCAGTAGATGAGCAGAGAAGCTATAAACACAAGAGATAAAGAATATAACCCCCAAATGCTAGAGTCTCTATGAACCTGGCCATACCCACCGAGCACCAGGAAGGACTCAGCACCATCTCAGCATGCAACACCAATCCCAATGCAGATGCTGATCCCAGCAAAGACATTGCTGTTCCATTGCTGCTTCACTGCTACTTCCTGTTGTCTATTGAGGAAGCTCAATAACCCCACATTACCCCCAAAACAAACTGCACCTGTTCTTTGTTTTGTTTTGTTAAAATGAGTAAAAAGGCAAACCCGACTCTAACTATAGATAGCTTCTATACTGAAAGAGAACAGACTTCAAACCCTGAGGAGACTAAAAACATATTGTCTCCAGATGAAGCCTCAAATGGTAATATAACCTAGTCCCCATCACACAATGATTTCACTGAAGAAATTAAAAAGGCTCATGAAAGAGAGCTAGATGAAAAATGGGGAAAGCAAAGGGAAGCTTTGCAAGAGGGTCTGGATAAGACATATAACTCAGTAAAAGACAGAGTGGATTGAGAAATCAACTCCCTGAAAAACAGAATTAATGAACTGGAAAAAGAAAATAACTCCTATTTTGCCCAACTTTATGCCAATAAATTTGATAACCTAAGTGAAATGGATGACTACCTCCAAAAACATAGACTTCCCAGACTAACAGAGGAGGAAGTAAATTGCTTGAATATTCCCATTTCAGAAAAAGAAATAGAACAGGCTATTAATCAACTCCCTAAGAAAAAATCCCCAGGACCAGATGGATTTACATGTGAATTCTACCAAATATTTAAAGAACAATTGGTCCCAATGCTATATAAATTATTTGATAAAATAGGGAATGAAGGAGTCCTACCAAATTCCTTTTATGACACAGACATGGTACTGATACCTAAATCAGGTAGGTTGAAAACAGAGAAAGAAAATTACAGACCAATCTCCCTAATGAATATTGATGCTAAAATCTTAAATAAGATATTAGCAAAAAGACTACAGAAAATCATCCCCAGGATAATACACTATGATCAAGTAGGATTTATACCAGGAATGCAGGGCTGGTTCAATATAAGGAAAACTATCAATATAATTGGCCATGTTAATAACCAAATTAACAAAAACCATATGACCATCTCAATAGATGCAGAAAAAGCATTTGATAAAATCCAACATCCATTCCTATTAAAAAACACTTGAGAGTATAGGAATAAATGGATTTTTTCTTAAAATAATCAGTAGCATCTATTTAAAACCATCAGTAAGCATCATATGTAATGGGGACAAACTGCAACCATTCCCAATAAGATCAGGAGTGAAACAAAGTTGCCCACTATCACTGTTACTATTTAATATTATATTAGAAATACTAGCTTTGGCAATAAGAACTGAGAAAGAGATTAAAGGAATAAGAATAGGTAACGAGGAAACCAAATTATCACTCTTTGCTGATGATATGATGGTATACTTAGAGAACCCCAGAGATTCTACTAAAAAGTTATTAGAAATAATCCACAACTTTAGCAAAGTTGCTGGTTATAAAATAAACCCACATAAGTCATCAGCATTCTTATATATCACTAACAAAATCCAACAGTCAGAGTTCAAAGAGAAATTCCATTTAAAGTAACTACTGATAGTACAAAATATTTAGGAATCTTTCTGCCAAGGGAAAATTAGAAACTTTATGAGCAAAATTACAAACCACTTTTCACACAAATTAAGTCTGAACTAACCAATTGGAAAAATATTAAATGCTCTTGGATAGGGTGAGCAAATATAATAAAGATGACAATACTACCCAAACTAATCTATTTGTTTAGCGCTATAACCAATCAGACTCCCCAAAAACTATTTTGATGACCTAAAAAAAATAACAACAAAGTTCATATGGAAAAACAAAAGGTCAAGAATTTCAAGGGAATTAATGAAAAAAAAAATCAAATGAAGGTGGCTTAGCTGTACCAGATCTAAAATTATATTATAGAGCAGCAGTTACCAAAACCATTTGGTATTGGCTAAGGAACAGATTAGTTGATCAGTGGAATAGGTTAGGTTCAAGGGACAAAACAGTCAACAACTATAGCAACCTAGTGCTATAATGAACTGGAAAAAGAAAATAACTCCTATTTTGCCCAACTTTATGCCAATAAATTTGATAACCTAAGTAAAATGGATGACTACCTCCAAAAACATAGACTTCCCAGACTAATAGAGGAGGAAGTAAATTGCTTGAATATTCCCATTTCAGAAAAAGAAATAGAACAGGCTATTAATCAACTCCCTAAGAAAAAATCCCCAGGACCAGATGGATTTACATGTGAATTCTAACAAACCCAAAGACCCCAGCTTTTGGGATAAGAACTTACTGTTTGACAAAAATTGCTGGGAAAATTGGAAACTAATATGGCAGAAACTAGGCACTGATCCACATTTAACACCATACACCAAGATAAGGTCAAAATGGGTTCATGACCTAGGCATAAAGAATGAGATTATAAATAAATTAGAGGAACACAGGATAGTTTATCTCTCAGACCTGTGGAAGGGGAAGGAATTTATGACCAAAGAAGAACTAGAGATCATTACTGATCACAAAATAGAAAATTTTGACTATATCAAACTGAAAAGTTTTTGAACAAATAAAACTAATGCAGACAAGATTAGAAGGGAAGCAATAAACTGGGAAAACATTTTTACAGTCAAAGTTTCTGATAAAGGCCTCATTTCCAAAATATATAGAGAATTGACTCTAATTTATAAAAAATCAAGCCATTCTCCAGTTGATAAATGGTCAAAGGATATGAACAGACAATTCTCAGATGAAGAAATTAAAACTATTTCTAACCATATGAAAAGATGCTCCAAGTCATTATTAATTAGAGAAATTCAAATTAAGACAACTCTGAGATACCACTACACATCTGTCAGATTGGCTAGAATGACAGGGAAAGATAATGCAGAATGTTGGAGAGGATGTGGGAAAACAGGGACACTAATACATTGCTGGTGGAACTGTGACTACATCCAACCATTCTGGAGAACAATTTGGAACTATGCTCAAAAAGTTATCAAACTGTGCATACTCTTTGATCCAGCAGTGTTACTACTGGGCTTATACCCCAAAGAGATTATAAAGAAGGGAAAGGGACCTGTATGTGCACGAATGTTTGTGGCAGCCCTTTTTGTAGTGGCTAGAAACTGGAAACTGAATGGATGTCCATCAGTTGGAGAATGGCTGAATAAATTGTGGTATATGAAAATTATGGAATATTATTGTTCTGTTAGAAATGATCAACCGGATGATTTCAGAAAGGCCTGGAGAGACTTACACGAACTGATGCTGAGTGAAACGAGCAGGGCCAAGAGATCATTATATACTTCAACAATAATACTAGATGATGACCAGTTCTGATGGACCTGGCCATCCTCAGCAATGAGATCAACCAAATCATTTCCAATGGAGCAGTAATGAACTGAACCAGCTACGCCCAGCAAAAGGACTCTGGGAGATGACTAAAAACCATTACATTGAATTCCCAATCCCTATATTTTTGCCCACCTGCATTTTTGATTTCCTTCACAAGCTAATTGTAAAGTATTTCAGAGTCTGATTCTATTTGTACAGCAAAATAACGGTTTGGTCATGAATTAAAAAAAAAATAATAACAAAAAAAAAAAGAAAAAAAGAAACTAACTCCTTAAAAAATGAAATTGGGAAAATGGAAAAAAAAATCCATAGAACAAAACAACTCATTTAAAAACTCAATTGAACAATTACAAAAAGAAATAAAAAGTAAATGAAGAAAATAATTAATTAAAAATCAGAATTAAGCAAATAGAAATGAATGACTTGAGGAGACAGCAAGAATCAGTCAAGCAAAGCCAAAATAATGAAAAAATAGAAAAAAAATTTAAATACCTACTTGGGAAAACAACAGGCCTGGAAAATAGATGTAGGAGTGATAATCTAAGGATTATTAGGCTCCCTAAAAGTCATGATGAAAAAAAAGAGCCTAGACACTATTTTTCAGGAAATCACCAAAGAGAAGTGCCCAGATGTTAGAGAAACAGAAGGTAAAATAGACATTGAAAGAATTCATTGATCACCTACTGAAAGAGATCCCAAAATCAAAACTCCAAGAAATATTGTGGCTAAATTCCAGAACTATCAGACCAAGGAAAAAAATACTACAAGCAGCCAGGAAAAAAATTCAAATACAGAGGAGGCACAATAAGTTTTACTCATGACCTAGCAGTGTCCACATTAAAGGATCAAAGAGCCTGGAATCTGATGTTCCAAAAAGGTAAGGAACTTGGTATGCAGTCAAGAATAACTTCCCCAGACAAACTGAGCATTTTCTTCTTGGGAAGAAGATGGACATTCAGTGAAACAGGTGAATTCTATTTATTTCTGACAAAAAAAAACACAGAATAAACAAAAAAATTTGACCTCCAAATATAGGATTCAAGAGAAGCATAAAAATGTAAAAAGACTCTTGAGAACTATATTTCTGTTATGAGCATACATAAAGAGTACATGTATAATTTGATTTACTGTCATAATATTAAAAAAAAAGATCTAGAGGTAGAAAGGAAATTGTACTAGAAAAAGGGGAAAATGGAGGTATTACATCTGATGAAGAGGCAAAAGAAACCTTTTATATCTGAGGGAAAGAAGGGAGGGGGATGAACAAAGTGAGAATCTTACTCTCATCAGAACTGGCTCAAAGACAAAATATTAGACGTATCCAGTTTACAGAGAAACTTCTCTCACTCCATTGAAAAGTGGAAGGGGAAAAGTGAAAAGGGAAGGAGTAGGCTAAATAGAGGGGAATACAGAAAGTGTAAGGAAAAGATTTAAGGAAAGGGGAGGGCCTCTAAGGGGTTCCTAAAGAGGGAGAGCTGCATGAGGCAAGTGGTGCTCATAAGTTTAATATTGGGGAAGGGGTAAAGGGGAAAGGAAAGAGAAAAGCATAATCTGGGGTTAACAAGATGGCTGGAAATACAGAATTAGTGATTTTAACCAAAAATGTGAATGGGGTAAACTCCCTCATAAAGCTGAGGCAGATACCAGACTGGATTAAAAGCCAAAATTCTGCAATATGTTGTTTACAGAAAACACAGAGTAAAGATAAAAGGCTAAAGCAGAATCTATTATGCTTCAGGTAAAGAAAAACAAAAGCAGGGGTAGCCATGCTGATCTCAGATCAAGTAAAAGCAAAAACTGATCTAATTAAAATAGATAAGGAAGGGTACTATATCTTGCTAAAGGGTAATATAAATAATGAAGCAATATCAATAGTAAACATATATGCACCAAATGATGTAGCATCTAAATTCCTAAAGGAGAAGTTAAGAGAGCTACAAGATTGAGATCTCCAACTATTATAGTTTTGCTGTCGATTTCTTCTTACAGCTCTCAGAATTAGATAAATCAAACCACAAAATAAATAAGAGAGAAGTTAAAGAGGTACATAGAACACTACAAAAGTTAAGTATGATAGATCTTTGGAAAAAACTAAATGGAGACAGAAAGGAGTACACTTTCTTTTTGGCAGTCCATGGAATCTATACAAAACCTGACCATATATTAGGACATAAAGACCTCAAATTCAAATGCAGAAAGGCAGAAATAGTAACTGCATCCTTTTCAGATCACAATGCAATAAAAATTACATTCAATAAAAACCCAGGGGAAAATAGACCAAAAAGTAATTGGAAACTAAATAATCTCATTCTAAAAAATGAATGGATGAAACAGCACATAATAGACACAATTAATAATTTCATGACATACCAAATGTGTGGAATGCAGCAAAAGTGGTAAAAAGGGGAAATTTTATATCTCTAGAGGCCTGTTTGCATAAAATAGAGAAAGAGAAAATCAATGAATTAGGCTTGCAATTAAAAAACTAGAAAAAGAGCAAATAACAAACCCCCAATCAAACACTAAACTTGAAATTCTAAAAATAAAAGGAGAGATTTATAAAATTGAAAGTAAAAAATAAACTATTGAATTAATTAAAAAAAAAACTAAGAGTTGGTTATATGAAAAAAAAAACAAAATAGAATAACCCTTGGTAAATTTGATTAGAAAGAAGAAAGAGGAAAATCAAATTTTTAGTCTTAAAAAATGAAAAGGATCTAATCACTAATGAAGAGGAAATTAAAGCAATAATTAGGAGTTACTTTGCCCAACTTTATGCCAATAAATTTGATAACTTACATGAAATGGATGAATATCTTCAAACATATAGGTTGCCCAGATTAAGAGAGAAAGAAGTAAATTGGTTAAAAATTCCCATTTTGGAAAAAGAAATAGAACAAGCTATTAATCAACTCCCTAAGAAAAAATCCCCAGGAACAGTTGGATTTACATGCAAATTCTACCAAATATTTAAAAAACAATGAACTCCAATGCTATATAATTGAAGAAATAGGGAATGAAGGAGTCCTAGCAAATTTCTTTCATGACATAGACATGATACTGAGACCTAAACCAGGTAGGACAAAAACAGAAAAAGAAAATCATAGACCAATTTCCCTAATGAACATTAATGCAAAAATCTCAAATTAAATGTTAGCAAAAAGATTACAGAAAGTCATCCCCAGGATAATATACTATGACCAAGTAGGATTTAAACCAGGAATGCAGGGCTGGTTCAATATTAGGGAAACTACTAACATAATTGACTGTATCAATAACCAAATTACCAAAAAACATATGATCATCTCAATAAATGCAGAAAAAGCTTTTGATAAAATCCAAATCCCATTCCTATTAAAAACACTAGAGAGTATATGAATGAATGGACTTTTCCTTAAATTAGTCAGCAGCATCTATTTAAAACTATCATTAAGCATCATATACAATGGTGATAAACTGTAACAATTCCTAATAAAATCAGGAATGAAACAGATTGACCAATATCCCCATTATTATTCAATATTATACTAGAAATTCTAGCTTTGGCAATAAGAAATTAAAGGAATTAGAGTGGGAAACAAAATTATCACTCTTTGCAGATATGATAGTATACTTAGAGAACTCCAGAGATTCTACTAAAAAGCTATTAGGAATAATCCACAACTTTAGCAAAGTTGCAAGATACAAAATAAATCCACATAAATGCTCAGGATTTTTATACATCGCTAACAAAATCCAACAGCAAGAGATACAAAGAGAAATTCTACTTAAAATAATTGTTGATAATATAAAATATTTGGGAATCTATCTGCCAAAGGAAAGTCAGGAATTGAGCAGGACCAGGAGTTCATTATATACTTCAACAACAATACTATATGATGATCAATTCTGATGGATGTGGCTCTCTTCAACAATGAGATGAACCAAATCAATTCCACTTGTTCAACAATGAAGAGAACCAGCTACACCCAGTGAAAGAATTATGGGAAATGACTATCAACCACAACATAGCATTTCTACTCCCTCTGTTTTTGTCCGCTTGCATTTTTGATTTCCTTCTCAGGTTATTTTTACCATATGTCTAAGTCCAATTTTTCTTGTGCAGCAAAATAACTGCATAGATATGTATACACATATTTCATTTAACATATACTTTAACATAGTTAACATGTATGGATCTGCCTGCCATATAGGGGAGTGGGTGGGGGGAAGGAAGGGAAAAATTGAAAAAGAGGGTTTTGCAAGGGTCAGTGTTGAAAAATTACCCATGCATATATCTTGTAAATAGAAAGCTATACTAAAAAAAGGAAAGTCAGGAACTATATGAGCAAAACTACAAAACATTTTCCACACAAATAATGTCAGATCTAAAGAACTGGAAAAATATTAAGTGCTCTTGGACAGGCCAAGCGAATATAATAAAGATGACAGTACTCCCTAAACTAATCTTTTATTTAGTGCTATACCAATCAGACTCCGAAGAAACTATTTTAATGACCTAGAAAAAATAGCAACAAAATTCATATGGAAGAACAAAAGGTCAAGAATTTCAAGGGAACTAATCAAAAAGAAATCAAATGAAGGCAGCCTAGCTGTACCTGATCTAAAACTATATTATAAAGCAGCAGTCACCAAAACCATTTGTTATTGGCTAAGAAATAGATAGTTGATCAGTGGAATAGATTAGGTTCACAAGACAAAATAGTCAACCTCTAGCAATCTAGTGTTTGACAAACCCAAAGATCCCTACTTTTGGGATAATAATTCATTATTTGACAAAAACTGCTGGGAAAACTGGAAATTAATATGGCAGAAACTAGGCATGGACCCACACTTAACACCATACGCCAAGATTAGGTCAAAATGGGTTCATGACCTAGGTTCATGAGATTATAAATAAATTAGAAGAACATAGGATAGTTTACCTCTCAGACTTGTGAAGGAGGAAGAATTTGTGACCAAAGAAGAACTAGAGATCATTATTAATAACAAAATAAAAAATTTTGATTATATCAAGTTAAAAAGTTTTTCTACAAGCAAAACTAATGCAAACAAGATTAGAAGGGAAGCAATAAACTGGGAAAACATTTTTACAGTTAAAGGTTCTGATAAAGGCCTCATTTCCAAAATATATAGAGAACTGACTCTAATTTATAAGAAATTAAGCCATTCTCCAATTGATAAATGGTCAAAGGATATTAACAGACAATTTTCAGATGATGAAATTGAAACTATTTCTATTTATATGAAAGGGCGTTCCAAATCACTATTGATCAGAGAAATCCAAATTAGGACAACTCTGAGATATCACTACACACCTTTTAGATTGGCTAAACTGACAGGAAAAGATATTGACGAATGTTGGAGGGGATGTGGGAAAACTGGGACACTGATGCATTGTTGGTGGAGTTGTGAATGGATCCAACCAATCTGGAGAACAATTTGGAACTATGCTCAAAAAGTTATCAAACTGTGGATACCCTTTGATCCAGCAGTGTTACTACTGGGCTAATATCCCAAAGAAATACTAAAGAAGGGAAAGGGACCTGTACATGCCAAAATGTTTGTGGCAGCCCTGTTTGTTGTGGCTGGATAGAAACTGGAAATTGAATGGATTCCCATCAGTGGGAGAATGGTTGGGTAAATTGTGGTATATGAATGTTATGGAATATTATTGTTCTGTAAGAAATGACCAGCAGGATGAATACAGAGAGGCTTGGAGAGACTGACATGAACTGATGCTCAGTGAAATGAGCAGAACCAAGAGATCATTATACACTTCCACAACAGTACTATATGAGGATATATTCTGATGGCAGTGGATATCTCTGACAATGAAAGCATCCAATTCAGTTCGAATTGATCAATGATGGACAGAATCAACTACACCCAGAGAAAGAACACTGGGAAATGAATGTGGACTACTTGCATTTTTGTTTTTCTTCCCAGGTTATTTTTACCTTCTGAATCCGATTTTTCTTGTGCAACAAAAGAACTGCATGGATCTGTACACACATATTGTATTTAAGATATACTTTAACATGTTTATCATGTATGAGACTGCCTGTCATCTAGGAGAGGAGGTGGAGGAAGGAAAGGGAAAAGTTGGAACAGAAGTGATTGCAAGGAACAATGTTCAAAAATTACCCATGTGTATGTTCTGTCGATAAAAAGTTATAATAAAAAAAAAAACCCAATACTATGTGAGGATCAGTTCTAATGGAAGTGGCTATCTTCTGCAATGAGAAAATTTATATCTGTTCCAATTGATCAATAATGAACAGAACCACCACCTATACCCACAAAAAGAACACTGGGAAATGAGTGTGGACCACAACATAGCATTTGCACTCTTTCTGTTGTTTGCTTGCATTTTTATTTTTCTTCCCAAGTTATTTTTACCTTCTTTCTAAATCCAATTTTTCTTGTTCAACAAGATAACTGTATGAAGATATATGCATATATTGTACTTAACATATACTTTAACATGTTTACCATGTATAGGACTGCCTGCCATCTAGGGCGGAGGGTGGAAGAAAGGAGGAGGAAAGTTGGAACAGAAGTTTTTGCAAGAGTCAATATTGAGAAATTACCCATGCAAATGTTTTGTCAATAAAAAGCTATAATAATAATAAAAAGCACAATAAATGAATGAGCAAAAAAGCAAAAGAAAAGGAAAAGAAAAGAAACTGATTCTCTAGCCTGCAAATATTTATCATATCTAATCTCTGCTGACATACTGAATCCCTTATTGTCAAGCCTTGGCACCAGATGGTCCCATTTGTGCCCAAGAAAGGTACTACACAGGAAGAGGATCTCTGGAAGAGAGCTACAGCCTGTGAACTTGGGCAGGTCCCCCTCCTCTCATTATCCTGGCTTCAGCAGCTTTTATCTCCATGTTCCCCTAGAACTGATCTCTGCCAGCTCAGTAAGATACACCTTCAATTCTCAGTTTTCTGGAGTGACGATTTCCCCAGAAGAGACTGTCTGTATTAATAAAGGAGAAGGGGTAAGGAGTATTTGGGGGATAGGACTCACCCTTCTGTGCTCTGATCCTCTGGCTCAGACACAGCCCTGTCAAAGAGACACTTCTGTGAGCCACGTCCTAGAATGGCACTCACCATACCACACCACATCTTATCCCCCTCTCATTAAAGATACCTGACGTCTATTTTTTCTGAAATGCCAGAAATTGTTACATGAATAACACTCAGAAGCATGAAGAACTTGCTCATTCCCCCACAACACGCTGTCCATGTACCTTATCAGAATCCTCCCATCATCCCCCACCTTCTCCATCTCTATTCCTGGTCCCTTGGACTCACCGAGACAAAGTAAAAAGGAGCGTGTCAAGGTCATGGTGCAGCCAAAGTGCTGTCCTCAGTTGAATGATCTCAGCTGTCCAGAGGAAAGGAGGAGGGACCAGGGTTGAGGCTTGGCTCCAGGATGTGGTGGCAGGGGCTTCTGTCTCCACCCCTAAAACAAGCTCCAACTGTTTCCCCCTCTAAAACAGGTGAAACAAGGAAGATCTCTCCCAGAAAGCTTTCTCTTCAGCTTTCCTTAATGCCCAAAGAGGCACCCACACCCATCTGTCCTGACTTCGTTTCTTTATTCTTCCATGTTCCATCTCACTCCCGTCCGATCTTCACACACCCCTTTAGTATTGTTGGGGGGGGGGTGAAGCAAAATTAGGATTTAGAAGCAAAACACCTGCCTTGAAATCCTAGTCCTACTTTTACTATCTATGCTGTGTAACGACATCTTAATTTCTGAAGCAGTGAGGAAGCTTTGGCAGTATCTCCATAAGACACAATTGAAGGGATTGTCAGGCAGACATACTAGCACACAAATGAACTCTAACACTCCTTCTAGCATGCTGAGTCCCAAACAAAACTGAATGGAAGTGAGGTGGCTGTAAAGAAAAATCTTGCACGGGGGGATTAATGTATTGTTTTCTTTAATTCAATTTCAAAAGAAAACATTTAATAAGCACATATTGTCTTCAAGGTACTATGTTTTGTGGCTTAGGGAGGGGATGAGTATTAAGCACTTATAATGTTCCAGGAAATTTGTGAAGCTTTTTATATTTATTGTTTCATTTAATCCTTCCAACAACCCCAGGAAATAAGTGCTATCATTATCCTTTTTTTTTAATAGTTAAGGAACCCAAGACAGACAGAAAATAAGGAGCTTGTCTGAAATCAAATAGTTACTAAGTGTGTGAGGACACATTTGCATAGGGGCCCAGTGCTCAATCCATTAGGCCACCATGTGTCTTAACACCACTTGACTCCACCAGATAATTCCCCTAGGGCAGCTATAAATATGAATGGCAAAGCAGGAGGTCAGTGCTAGACTGTAGGAGAGGCTTGAATGTGAACAATGTTAATTAGGAGTAGAAGATTATTCCTGGAGTAGGAAGAAGAATAAATAATGGATAACCTGGCATCAATATACCTAGGTCTGTTTGTCCCCCAGTTAATGTAGAAAATCGAAAAGAAAAAAAAATAATACCTACCCTCAAGATGCTGAGATTTCTTTATGTTGAATATGTAAGAGATTGATTTAATATAATTATTTTTTTAAATATATCACTTCTTCATCCCACTGAAAGACACATTCTAGGTAACAAAAATAAGAAGAAAGAAAGAAGGAAAGAATGAAAAGAAGAAAATAAAAGTAATGAAGGAAGGAAGGAAGGAAGGAAGAAAGAAAGAAAGAAAGAAAGAAAGAAAGAAAGAAAGAAAGAAAGAAAGAAAGAAAGAAAGAAAGAAAGGAGAAATGGAGGAAAGGAAGGAGACAGGAGAGAGGAGGGAGGGAAGGAAGGAGTGGGGAGAGAAGAGAGGGAAGAAAGGAGAGGGGAGAGAGGGCTAGTGAGGGAGGAAGGAAGGAAGAAAAAAAAGAAAGAAGGAAGGAAGGAATACACAGTGTAAAACTAGAAGGGCAGAGGGGCTCAGTAACAAATAGGGCTATCTTGGTACTATTATATTAAATTCTATATTTCCTAAAAGAAACTCAATGTATATTGTAATCCTATTTCTTGCCCTTTGTATAATGAAATGTTTTAATTTCTTAAAGATTTCTATACAATAGATAAAAAAGAATCTATATAAACGGTTCCTTATATTCATGTGCCATAATTTATAGCCTTTCCCTCAATGAATGAACTTTTATCTTCTTTTATTCCCAGTTCTTTATTACTACAAAAAAAGAAGTTGCCTTTTTTGCCTTTATCATTCATGGGCTATGGGGCTAACAGAGAGATCTCTAGATCAGTGGTACAAATCCTTTAGTCTCTTTATTAACAAAATTTCAAATTGTTTTCCAGAATGCTTGGATGAGTGTAACTACATGAGCAATGGATTATATATTTATTTTCAAATACAATGCTCAGAATTTCCATCCTTTTTTATTTTCCCCAATTTCTTGTGTTTAAGCTACAAACTCAAGATTGTTTTCATGTTCAATTTTCTTAGTAGTGATTTGGAGCATTTAGATTTTGTAATTCTTCTTTTGAGAACTATATGTTCATATTCTCTTGGCACATGTTAATTGAATGTATTTTTTGCTTTTTTATTTTTTATTACACTTTGCTTTATTAATTATATTGGAACAGAAACATCTGAATGAGAGGAAAAAACTATAGTAGAGGGGAAACAAAGAAGAAAAAAGAAGTGTACATAACATGTATATTATATTCATTATATACATTATATTCAATCTCCATCATTCTTTTTCAGGATGCATATGGTGTTTTCTATCCAGATATATTGGATTTGTCTTGGATCACTGAACTATTTAGAAGAATCAAGTCTTTCATAGTTGATCCTAGCACATTCTTGCTGTTACTTTTTATAGTGTACTCCTGCTTCTGCTAGCTTTTCTCAGCATCAGTTCATGTAAATCTTTCTCGGTCTTTCTAAAATCAGCTTGTTCATCATTTTATAGAACAATAATATTCCATTATGTTCATATAACACAACTTGTTCAACCATTCCCCAAGTGATGGATATCTACTCATTTTCCAATACTTTGCTACCACAGAAGTACCTGCTACAAAGATTTTCGCACATATGAGTCCTTTTTCCTCCTTTATGATTTCCTTGGAATACAGACTCAGTAGTAGCGCTGTTGGATCAAAGAATATGCAGTTTGTAAGCCTCATTTAATATGAATGTATTTTGATCACATAGATGTGTTAGTTCCCTTCACATTGTGGAAATAAGATGCTTCTCAGAAATATCTTATGTGGAAATTTTTTTTTTTCCCATTTGAAAGCCCTTCTATATATTCAAATTGAACTGAGTTTAGTTCAAGAATTACACTTCCTTGTCATTAAATCAATTTTTCTTTGATGATTGGATATCTTTCCCTTTTTAGTTAACAATTCTCTCCCTAATTATAGCTATAGAAACTACCTAATATGAATGTCTATTTTTCCATAAGTGGTGGGATCTTCAGTATTAGGGCCATGGGTTTTCTTTAAGCTTCATTGGTATTTGGCATAAAATATTGATCTAAACCATTTTATTAATAAATTGCTTTCTAATATTCCCAATAGTTCTATCAACAAGTGATTCTGTCTAAAAAAAAATTGCATCTTTAGATCTATTATGACTGGCTTTTGGAGTTCTAGTGGTTTGGATTCTAGCTAATTGAATTTGTTTCATTAATCTACTATTTTTCTAAATTTTTAACATATATATATATATGTATGTATTTGCGTATGTATGTATGCATGTATGTATGCATATTGCTGAGGCAATTGGGGTTAAATACTTGCCTAGAGTCACACACAGAAAGTGTTAAGTGTCTGAGACAAGATTTGAAGTCAGATCCTTCTGACTTCAGGGCTGGAGCTCTAACCACTGTGCAACCTAGTTGCCCTTCCCTACAATTTTTCTAAATAAATAATGACCTTTAAGATAATATCAGGTAGGCAACTGCCATTCCTCTTTCTTTCTTAATATTTTAAAATTATTTTCCATAAGATATAAGTCTTTTGTATGGAAACCAAATGAATAAAACAAAATTTTGTAAGATTTCATATTTATATAGTTGGCATCTTAATTGATATATTAATAAATTGATAGATTGGAATTTTATTTTTCATTTCTGCCATACAATATTATTTATTTATTTATTATATAATATATTACTTAAATATTATGTATTCATATAAAAATCATAATTTTATAATATTGACACACTCCAACCCTGATCAGTAAATAGCTCTCCTGTAAGCTTTTATTTTTAAATCTTTAAAATGCTTATACATATAATTATTATATGCGAAAATATCTATAATTATATGTGTATATAAATAATGTGTATAAGTTCATATGTAAATATATATATGTTAGAAGATTTTGCATATGTATTTTTGTAATATTTTTGGAACTATTTTCCCTCTAGGTGAAATTTGATTTATAGAAACATGACATCATGGAGTAGTGATCTTATAATAACCTACAATGAGGATGTATCCTGTGAAGGAAAATCTTCAGAAAATGTTTTAGGCAGACAAGATATGCAATTGGTCTTACAGTGTGCAAATGCAATGTGTTACTAGAACACAAAAGATTCCAATTTCAGGATGGAGGAGGAAATTGGGAAGGATAACTATTAAAAGTTAAAATTGTACCAAGACTCTGGAATGCCCTGTGTAGAGCTTAGTTATACTATAATAAGTTGATTCCCAGACAATCTAGACATTTTATATTTATTTAGAATAAAACACTTCTTTTTATTATTCTGTCATGTATTTTACAATTGCTATGTGTCATAGGAGATAAAATAAAATAAATGAGGAAACAAAGGTTTGAATTTCTGAAATAGTCAGTTTATTAAGCAAAGTATTCCAAGTGCACAAGAAATCAGGACCAACCTCCTCAGTGTGGTACTAGACACCATATAAAAGGGGAAGCAGATTGTTATGTCTTAAAAGAAAATAATACAAAAACAAGGATACAACATCTAACCCTAACCCTAATCCTTCCGACTCCCGACTCTAGTTGGATGAAAGATTGATGATTTTCCAAGTTGAGAGGGGGAGAGTGAATTAATATAATTCCCTTAAATCAGGAAAGTAGGTATCCCACTCCCCTCTAATATCTGAATAATTAAAGGAACAAGGAAATAATGGATTGACCAGTACAGAACCAGTTTCCAGATAAGGCATATGAGTTTCCAGGGGGAAATGATCACCTTTTCTCTGTCTTTGAATCTGACAAAGTTTCAGTTTAACCTAGGTCCTTAGTTAATAATCTCTAAGCAACAAGTAGAAGTGGGCCAGCTTCCCAGCAATGCAGGGAATTCACTGCAGATCCAAATGATGCCTCAGAATTCCCATAATTAAATAAAGTTTTCTCATAAGTCAGACACTGGACAAGCCACAACCTTGAAGAGAAAGAGAACTAAACTAGCTCCAGAATTGGATCACAAGGTGAAGTCAGTGTGGTTCCCTCAGTTCCCAAAATTCTTTCAATTTCTACACAATTCCCACAGAATATGATCTAAAGTAAGCAAAGAAACTATGAGTCTAAGTACTCTAGGGATAAGAGATGAAGATGACCCTAAAAATTGAAGACATCAAGAAGCTGCCCTTGCAGGAAGCTGGAGAATCTAAAAGATAAAGACAAAGGTGGAATGAATTCCAGCCATTCTTCTAACCCCCTCCGCCAACTAGCCCTGGAATCTTAATGCATTACAATGACCATTGCACATGCTCTTTGTCTAAAAGATTTTTTAAATAAGCTTTCCTTCATAGGGTGACATGCTGGATTGCAGAGCATTAAAAGATCACCACTCCATGTTGTAAATGTGATGCTATGTTGCTGCATCTAGGTCTAAACGGATTTCCCCAGCAGGGACAATAGTGCCAAAATTATGTGCACTTGTAGGTCCACCTAAACTGAATTCTCTAGGATCTTCTGGTCCGTTTCGCTTTTGGTCCGTTATATTTGGTGTCTGCTTATGGAACTTTCACCTCTTCCTGTCATGAAAAAAGAAGAAATAAAGGAGGAGAAGGAATATAATACAGATTCAGCTTGGGTTAGAGAAGCCACCCCAAATGTTCATCTGGACTATTTGTGTCTGACCTGTGACAGAGTATTCTGAGCTCATCTTGGTCTGAACAATCACATTCGGACCCTAAATCAGCTTTACCAGTGATGTTATTTTGGTCTTCTTCAAAAATGAAGGGCAACAACTAGTCAATGTGGCTGTCAGTAGTGAAGGATTCTGCTGTCTCTAGAGATCAAATTGAAACTTTCAGAGATATGGATTGAGTTTTGTGAAAGATCATAGAAGGGAGAAAACATTATATAAGGGTTAGAACATTGGGTCCAGAACCAGGGTCTGCTTACAACTATTTGAGTGACATTGACCCAGCTCCATTTCTGGCCTAAAGTTTTGTGCGTATTTAGTCATTTCAATCAATTCCAGTCAGTTTCAGTTGGTTCCTCATGACCACATTTGGAGTTTTCTTGGCAAAAATATGGGAGTGTTTACAATTCCTTTCTCCAGCAAATTTTACAGAAGAGATGCCTAAGGCAGAGTTAAGTGACCTAACCAGGGCCACACAATTAGTAAGTTTCTGGGACTGGGTTTCAGCTCACAAAAAGGAGTCCCTGATTGCAGGCTTGGTGTTTTGTCTGCCGTGTCAGCTAGCTGCCCTCTATAAAATGAGCTTTACCATATGTAAAATAAAAGAATTAGGCCTGATCTCTAATGCTATTCTGCTTCAAATAATGTAGGAATGCAAACTGAAAACCATCATGTACAAGAGGCTTCTATCACCTACCTTTCTCCTAAATATGAGGAGTCAAAATAGGGTGATTATCTAAAGACCTATCTGACCTGGACTTCACCCAATATTGGTGTCTATGGGAACTAAGCAAGCCCATCACCATAATTAGCAGCATAATCTAGTATAAGGAGTATGACCTGTCTCTGCGGTTTCCTTCTCTGTGATCTGAGCAGCTGTTGTGTGGAGCTCCTTTTTCTCATTTCCAACAGGAGGAGTTCAATCCCAAAGTTGTGCAGATGGGTAAGTGGAAGGATGGTGGTGCCGTGAAGTAAATAAGGAAATAAGTAAGACGATTGGGTCAGGGGAAAGATAATGATTTCTCTTTTGACTATATTGCATTTGATATCTCTGAACAGTCAGCTCCAAATGGCCAAGAGTCAAATGGTAATATAAGATGGAAGCGCAAAAGAGATGCTGGGCTGAATATGGTGATCTGAGTCTGGATTAAGATGCTAACTGAAACCTTGGATACTGATGGGATTGTCAAGATAGAAAGTGTAAGAAAGAGTATCCAGGAGGAGCAGAACCATGAAAATGTTGCCTCAGAAGAGAGCATGTCTCAGGTATTATGGTGCTAACAGTCTCAAATGCTGTAGAGAGGTCAAGATCAATGAGAGCAGAGGGAGGAAAAGAGTCATTCGAGTTGACAATTATAGATCACTGATAAATTTAGAAATGGTGGTTTCAACTAATATAGGGGGGGAAAGCCAAGTTACATTGGCTTACAAAGTGCGTTAGAGGGGAGGAACTGCAGGCAATGAGCATAGATTATTTTTAATAGGTATACATCTGTGAGAGGAAGGAGGCATTTAGGAGTACTGCTTGACAACAGAGTGCAAGTGAAGGTTTTTTTAAACATGGAAGATAATGGGACATGACCAAAAGAAACAGAGGCAAAGTATATTGGGAGAGAGTGAAGATTAGAGGGAAAAAATGATTATTTAGTGCAACAGTATGCTAGGGGAGATCAGCAGCCATAGGATTAAGAGTATGGATAGAGAGTCCTGGCCTAGAAAATCAAAAAGTTTCCCCTTCTTTCTTTTCATTGAGCACTGACTGGCACATAGTAAGCACTTCATAAACACATGGTAACAGACCTGGAGTCAAAGCCCCATAGATTTACTGGGCAGCCGATATGTCCTGATCCATACACGCCATGGCCAAAGAAGGGGAGCTTCCTAGGCTCTCTAAGCATCCATTCCATTGAGCTCCAGGGACTCTCTCCACATTCCTATACCTCCATAGCAGTTGTCTTTCTTTTTATGAGGACAGTCCACCTACACATGCACTTTCTAGCCACATAAAGTTGCATTCCACCATGAGACAACTCCACCTGATACTGAACCAAATTTACCTGAAATGATACTTCAAATAATAACAAACCAGTTAGAAACTCCTCACCCTAATTATTCTTAACTCACAGTTGCCATATCGCAATGCTTCTTCCCACTGAGCCATCCCATATTCCCTTTCCCAACATTCCTCTCTATTCTGCTAAATTTTTCCACTAGAATAATGTGGGGTGTTTTTTTAAAATCCCAGAGAATATATAAAACTTGCTTGTAATTGACGAATATGTAACAAAATAATTGTTTAAGTGGATCTATTGTCATGAATAAGGCAGTAAATCAGTTATGGAGACATAAAGGAAAGCCTTGACATAGTTAGGCCAAATTAAAGTGATGATGCTTTTGGGGAGAGGGGGAACTTTATAGTTGCTGTTGTTGAGTGATTCAGTCATGTCCAGCTCTTTGTGACCCCTTGGAACTCACCACCACAGGCTCTTTTGTCCTCCACTATCTCTTCAAGCCTGTCCAAGCTCATGTTCATTGTTCCATGAAACCATCTATCCATCTTGTCCTTGGCTATCCCCTTTTTCCATTTATCTTCACTCTTTCCCAACATCATGGTCTTTTCCAATGAATCCTGTCTTCTCATTATGTGGTCGAATGATTTAAAGTTCAGATTCAGTATATGATCTTCCATTGATTAGTCTGAATCAGCTTAAGCTTTGAGTCATCTAAACATCTTATTGTTGCTCAAAATTCTCCAAAGTTTGTTCTAGCATCAGAATCAAAAAGCATTTACTCTATAATGTTCAGCCTTTCTTATACTTCAACTCTCATAGCCATACGTTGCTACTGGAAAAAGAAACAGATCTTTGTCAGCAAGCAGATTCTCTGCTTTTCACCTGCTGTTCAAATTTGCCAAAGTTTTGCCAAGCAACAAGTCTTTTAACTTCAGAGCAGCAGGCATTATCTGCAGTGATCTTTGAATGCAAGAATATAGAATCTGAAACTGCTTTCATTTCTTCTCGCTCTATTTGGAATGTAACGATGAGACCAGTGGCAAGGATCTTACTGGGGGTTTTTTCCCCATGTTTAGCTGGCATTTATACCATCTTCTTTCACCTTCCTCCAAAGGTCTCTTCTTCTTCATTTTCTGCCATCAGAGGGATGTCATCTACATATATGAGATTTTTGGTATTTTTCCCAGAAACTTCAATTCTGGCTTTTAATACATCCATTCTCACGTTTTACATCAAGGCCTCAGAATAAACATTAAATAAATATATGACAACATACAGCCTAGTTGTACTCCTTTCCCAATCCAAAAACAATGACTAGTTCCATATTTTGTTCTATTATTTCTTGCATAGATTCCTCCAGAGAGAAGAAAAAATGATCTGGCCCTACCCTCACTTTGAAAACTTGCCACATTCCACATAATAAAAGGTTTTAGTGTAAATGAAGCAGAAGTAAATGTCTCGGTGTTTTTTTTTTTTTCCTGAAACTCCCTTGCCTTTTCTATAATTCAGCAAATGTTGGCAACTTATTCTTTCAATTCTCTGCCTCTTTGAAAACTAATCTTCCTTTTTGTTATTATTGGTTATACATGACTAAACCCACATTTAAAGAATCTTAAACATAACCTTGCTGGCATGTGAAATTTAGCTGTAAATGGATCTTTTCCAATCCAGTGGCCACTACTGAGTTTCCCAAATCTGATGAGATGTTGTGTGCAGCTCTTTAACAGAATCATCTTTCAGAATTTTAAATGGCTCGGTCAGAATTTTATTTCCTCATTAGCCTTATTAGTGGCAATAATTTCATCCCTGGTGTTCAGAGCCCCAGCACTGTCATGGCACACACTTGGTCACTGCAACTGTCACCCCCACCCCCCATTCAACTGAAAGTGACCTGTTGGAGTCAGAACCCTCAGAGAACATAGACTGTTTGAGGCTGTTGTTCCTTTGTGTTTGCCTTTCCTTGTGTCCCCAATGTTTAATACAGAAGATGGCATACAAAATGTGCTTAATAAATGCTTGCTGATTGTTGACTTTTAACTATTTCCCATAAGTTACATTCTCCTGCCCCATTGTGCCTTTTCAAAGGGAATCCTCCCTTTGTGCAACTCTCTCCCTCTTCCTATTTTCCTCGCAGAGTCCCCATATAGCTCGCTTTCAATGTCCTTATACAAGATCTTTTCTATTGTCATTATCCTTCTTGCAATTATTGTGCTTTATTCTTTCTAATTACTTTTCTCTGTATGTGTTCCATCTCCTCATTACAACTACAAACTCCTTGAAGGCAGAGACTTTCTGATTTTTTTATCCTTCTTCATCTCCAAGATTTAACATACAAAAATCATTTATGAAAAGTTTTAAGTTTTAGTTTTACTTTGCTATCACTGCAATTTCTTTATAATCCATCATCAAGAAATATTAATTAAAGGCATCCTCTGTGTGAGACACTGTTCTAAGTGCTGGGGATACAAAAAGAGCCAAAAGATGGTTCCTGCCCACAAAGAACTCCCAATCTAAATGTGGGGAAGATGCAGAACAATAAAAATCCACAAAAAGATTAATACAAGATAAATAGTAAATGATTAAAAAAACAAAAGCATGAAAATTAAGAAACATTGGAAAGGCTTCTTGTAGAAGATGAATGTTTAGCTGAGACTGGAAGGAAGGCTGGGAAGTCAGGATGTGGAAACAAAGGAGAGCATTCAACCTTAAGGGATGGCCAGAGAAAATCCCAGAGACTTTGATGACTTATTATGGGACTTAAAGGAGGACCACAGGACTGTGCAATTTAAGCAAAGGGAGCAATTACTTCTAACCAAAGATGACAAACACAAAGATTTTTAGAGAAATGTTTTCATGGTGGTATAGATCTTTATATTTTTGAATTATGAATCGTCCTGAAAAGCCAATTGTTCTCTTTAAACAATGATTACATAGAGGGTAGTCATGTCCTCCTGCCCTCAGTTTTATTTTTCCTATTTGTTTCTTTTCTCTATGAATCAACTCTTGTTTGAGTTTTTCTTTTGTATTATGATTTTGTTTCCCAGAAAATGATTTCCCTGAGTCTCAGACCTTCTCACTACTGATACTGCAAACATGCTCTGCTTTCCTCTAGCTTCTGCCTCTCCTTTTGGTAGATGTGCTATGACTGGCCAGCTAAGTAAGATTTCATATGAAAACACTGGTAAGACTTTGACCAGGGTTGAAATATGTTTATTCTCCTCCAACCCATGTAAATAAAGCTTACAAGGAAAAAATGTTGCATCAGTATTTTTTCACCCACCTATTGTTTAATATAAAACTTTTTCCTTTGTGTATGTGTGTGTTTGTGTGTGTATATAGTGAAGGGAGGTTGTGGAAGAGTTGAAAAGGCTTGAATAACACAGTACTTTATGTAGTCGTCCCAAATAACCAAAAATGATTAACCTTTTGACCTTTTTGTCCATCTCCCACAAGGCTTCAACATCCATATTCACGAGCTCTGAAATAACTCACTCTGATCATAATCTTCTATTATTACAACTCTTCTTCTATCTTCCAACCCCAACACTTGTCCTTGCCAGAAATAGGAGACCCTTTGGTACCCCTCACAGACCATAGAACCCAGAGGGGAAAGTATTATTCAACTGTCAAAACACCCAAGAATTCTCAAACTCCTAGTACATCAAAGGCAGGAAGGGAAGTCAGCCTCATTGTCTGCTGATCCTTTCTGTTGTGAGGAATTAGCAAGGCTTTCCCAAGTTTCAATCTTTGAAACTTCATGGTCATGTTCTTGGTTGGAGGCCAGGCCATAAAAAGAATAAGAATTTGTGCTTAAAATCTTCAAGAGAGAATGCAGAAGCCATTAAGGATATACATTCCCCAATCATTTCCCAAAGGACTTGACTTGGAATAGGAGTGGGCAGAGCTGAGATACATTTCTTTCTTCTCTTCTTCTTTTGGATTCAAAGGCCAAAGAAAAACCTTATTAAGATATATAAACCACTTCCCTTACCCAATCCGCAAGTTGTAGCAAAGGAAATTATTATTATCCTCATTTACAGAAAAAGAAACAAATGAGATTTGGCCACAGTCACGTACAGAAGAGGTATAGTATGAAATTAACAAATCTAAATCAGATTCAGACTATCTATTGCTTCCTCCTGAGCGTGCTGAATATTTAAAATACACTGTAATTTTTGAGTTCCCTCTTCACCTAACTCCTGTCACAAGTTGAAACTGATTTTTCCTTCTTTCCCCTAACTCTTCTTTTTCATCCCATCCCATTACCTCAAAGGAATGTATTCTATGGTTGTCATGTGCCAGGTACTATGTATGCTGAATAATAGAGACACGTATGAAAAAACTAAATATTTCATGAACTTAAGAAGCTTAGAAATCAGCAGCATGAAAAATAGGAAGTTGTAGAGCCTGAACACAGGAACCATTCCATGGAAACTTGATTTCCTTCCTCATTGACTATGTACAATAAAATTGTGTTTTGTAAAATTTGCCTTCTGAGAATCACTCAAATTATCAGGAACATGCAGAGAGTATCTTGAGATAATAGCACCTTGAAAATGGTTAAGGTCTCTTTTAAAGAAGGTTGTCTCTATGAGAGAGGTGATGAATATCTGACAGTTGCTATAACAACACAGGTGTCAGTTCTATTTTTTTATTTTCTAAGTTATAATTAAAAAAGAAGCAGGATTTGGGGGCAGAGCCAAGATGGTGGAGAGGACAAACTTTTTTTTCTGCTCTTCTCCTACAACCTTCAGATTAATTAGCAAATCCACCTCTGAATTAGCTTTGGACAGCAGAATCCACGAATTTTGGGAATGCAACAAATTACCAATGGAAGATAATTTTGAAGATCTCTACAAAAGATCTGTTTCAATTGGGCAGAGAGGGAGGTGCGCCAAGCACAGATGCCAATGCAGATAGCACAAACTGGGGTGGTGCAGACTCCATGTGGTGGAGAATTTATGGGGAGGAATCTACAGCAATGTAGGCTACTCTTCCTTGGTTGCAAGCCAGTACATCAGCAGAGAAGTTATAAAACATCCAACACAAACACAAAAGGTAAATAGTGAACCCCAAAATGCCAGAATCTCCCAGGACCTAGACACTCCCACCACCAGCACTGGAGGTGAGTCAGCAGGAACCCAGCACAGCATGGCTGCTTGTAGAGAAAGCAGCTACCACTTGTAGAGCAAGCTTGAAAAACCTCCCCTGCCCTAAAAGCAGACCTTAACTTTAAAAAAAATGATTAAAAAAGCAAAAAAAGAGCTCTGACCACAGATAGTTTTGATGGTGAAAGAGAAAAACAGATTTCAAACTCTGAGGAGAATAAGAGCAGAACATTTCCAGATATAAGGTGATATAACCTGATCCATATCACACAAGACTCTCCTAGAAGAAAATAAAGGGGATCTTAAAAGAAAGCTAGAAATTTGAATTTTTAAGTGAGTTATTTTGTCCTATGGAAAAAATTCCATAGAGCAAAATAACCACTTAAAAATTCAAATGGACAAATACAAAAAGAAGCAAAAAAAAAAAGTAAATGAAGAAAATAATTGACTAAAAATTCATAACTGAACAAATGGAAATGAATGACTCAATGAGACTACAAGAATCAGTCAAGCAAAATAAAAAATTAAAAAATAGAAAAAAATGTAAAATAATTAATTGGGAAGACAATCTAAGGATTATTGGATTCCCTGAAAACCATGATGGAAAAAAAAAAAGAACCTAGAAACTAGTTTTCAGGAAATCATCAAAGAGAACTGCCCAGATGTCATAGAATTATAAAGTAAAATAGCCATTGAAAGAATTCACTGAACACTTTCTGAAAGAGACCCCAAAATTAAAACTGAAGAATATAATGGCTAAATTTCAGAACTATCAGACCAACAAAAAATTATTACAAGGAGCCAGAAAGAAACAATTCAAATACCAAGGAGCCACAACAAGGATTATCCAGGACCCAGCAGCTTCCATTGTAAAGGATAGAAGGGCCTGGAATCTGATATTCTGAAAGGTGGAGAAACTTGGAATGCAGCCAACAATAAATTATCCCGCTAAACTGAGCATTTTCTTTTGAGGAAGAAGATGGACATTCAATGAAACAGATGAATTCCATTTATTTCTAATGAAAAAAACCAGGGCTAAACAAAAAATTTGACCGCCAAATTTAGAACAATAAAAGCATAAAAAGGTAAAAAGAAAAGAACTCTTGAGAATATTTCTGTTATGGGTATACATAGAGAGTGCATGTATAATCTGATTTTACTGGTATAATATAAAAAAGAAATGAGTTGCAAAGGGGATTTTAACAGGAAAAAAAGAGGGGAAAGTGGAGATAAAATGAAGGAAATTACATCTCAGGAAGAGGCAAAAGAAACCTATTATAATTGAGGGAAAGAAGGGAGGGGGATGAACATTATGTGAATCTTCCTGTCATCAGATTTGGCTCAAAGAAAGAATATTAGTCATATTTGATTTCCCCAAGAAACTTCTCTCACCTTATAGAAAGTGGGAGGGTAAAGGGGAAAAGGAAAAGGGTAGGCTAAATGGAAGGGAAAACAGAAATAGTAGAGGAAAGGTATAATAAAGGGGGAGGACTCCTTTAGGCCACCTTAGAACTGGGCCATGCTGAAAGAGAAAGCTTGGGAAGGAGTCTGGAGGTGAAAGCCTAGACCAGAGCTCTCAAAGTCTCAAAGGAGTTAGCTAGCCTAGGGTAGATTCCCTTTTCCCCTTTTTCTTTTCCCCCAGTCCATCTTTGCCTTCCCCTCTCAAGGAAAACTTAACTCTCAGTCTTAAAACATACAGATTTATTTTTCTTTTCTGTTACAATGCTTTAGTTCACTCCCTTCTCTACTAATGTCTGATCACACTATTTCCAATATAAAATATGTAAGCTGGAGAACATCTTGCTAAATATTTTTACAAATATTATCACATTTGATCCTCAGAACAATCCTACAAGATAGGTGCTTATTGTTACCCCCAAACACAATTAAGGAAACTGAAAAAAGGGAAGGGGATTATATGACTTCTCTGATGCCACAAAACTGGTGAGGTCTGAGGTTGAAATTTAACTCAGGTCTTCCCCATTCCAGAACTAAAACTCTAACCATTATATCATCTAGCTACACAACTCCTCCACAACTATACAATATAATTGGAAAGAAAAGACACAAAACAATCAGAATTGAATATTGCAGAATTATAAAGAACAAGAACGGTTCCAAAAAAAAGAAATGAGAAGAAACTCTCATAATCCACTCCTTTGACAATGTAGATATGGCATATTGCATTCATTTTCAGATTTTGTCAATATATTATTGGTTTTCCCATTTTTTTCTTTTTCCTCTTTTATTTTTCCTCTTTAAAAATCAGTATTTGATCCTTCCTCTTGCCAAGGCCAATCACTCTATAGGCACAACCAATCTCATTCTTTCTTATTGTCTCCAGTAAAGAATGCTCCCACTATCATCTCTCTCAATAATCTTGAGTTTCTCTGTTTAAAGGCTTCTTCCCTATCGCCTACAAACACATACATATCTCTACCATCTTCAGGAAAACCTCATATGGTCCATGCATATCTGCTATCATTGTATATCTCTACCCCTTTTCATACCTAAATGATTTAAGACCTTCTACAATTCTTGTTTCCTACTTTTTTTTTCCTTTTCCTTTCTTTTTAACTCTCTGCAATCTAACTTCTAATGCCAACTGAAATGGCTCCCTCCAAAGTAACAAGACTCTTGACTACCACAACTACTTGCTTTTTCCTCAGCACTTATCTTTCTTAACCTTTCTTCAACCCCCTTTTTTCTTTATGTTCTCCTCTCTGATATTTCCTAAATCTGGGATTTTTTTTTGCACCTATTCAAGTGCTTCTCCTTATGTCTCCTTTTCTGGATCTTCATCTAGGTCATATCTATTAACGATAGAGGTTCCCCAAGGCTCTTCTTTAGAATTTTTTCACCTCTCTTTCTACTATTTCATCTGATGATCCCATCAGCTGTCCTCAATTTAATTATCTCTGTACCGCTATTCTCCAAATTTATTTGCCCAGCTTCTATACATTCCCATCTCCCCACTGCCTATTGGATATGTTAAAGTAGATGTCCCACAAAGATCTTATAGGCAATAGATATAAATCTGAACTCTTTAACCTCACATAAACACACACTCACTCACTCACTCACACTGACAGCAAAGCCCTACCATCTTCATTTTTTGTCACTGTCCTGGTATGTACCATCATACACTTATTCACCCAGGCTCACAACCTTACTGATAAAACTTCTTCTTATTCACCCTACAATATCTAATCTGTATCCAAACCCTACTGGATCTAAATCTCACATCTGATTATATCAGATCTTATGATGAGTTCCTAATAAACCTCTGTGGCTCCTTTTGCAAGATAAAATATAAAATCCTCTGTATGACATCAAAGTCCTTTATAAGATATCACACACCCAAATCCAAACCCATCCTTCCAGTCTTCCTACATCCTCCTCTTTTATACTTTCTTCTCTCTATATTGTTAGGACAATACTCTCTCTGGATTTTCCTCTTCCCTATCTGATGAGTTGTCTGTCTCCTTTGTTCTCTCTTCTCCAGGTCATACCTTCTAACCAGAGGGGTCCCTCCAGGCTCTATCCTGAGCTCTCTCTCCTCTGTACCTTCTATACTATTTCACTTGATGCCTCATGAGCCCTCAAGGATTTGTTTTCCATCTTTATGCTGACAGTTCTGAAATGTACCTTTCCTTTCCCAGTCTCTCTGCTGACTTCCAATCTACCATCTAGAACTAGATATCCAATACATATCTTAAACTCCTTATGACCAAACAGATCTCATTATCTTTTTCCCAAAACCTCCCTTCTTTCTCACTTCTCTGGGGTTGTAGAGGGCATCACCATCATCCAAGACTCTACACACACAATTTAGGAATCATCCTAGATTCCTCAATATCTCACACTCCCCCCTATGCAATATTATACCAAGACCTTTCAATTTAATCTTTGCAGAACCTATCAAATACACCTTTCTTCTGACACTTCTGCTTTCTTAGTGCAGGCCTTCTTCACCTCATATCTTTGCTATAGTTGGCATTTGCTTCAAGAACCTTCCCCAGCAATCAATCCTCCATTCAAGCACTTAAGAGATGTTCCTAAAAGAAAGGTCCAATCTTGTCACTTCCCCCAACACATTCATTAAATTCCAGGGGCTCCCTATCACCTTCTGAAGCAAGTACAAAGTCCTTTCTTTCATAATCAAAGCCCTTTATAACCTAGCCCCACCCTTTTCGATCAACTTACATCTTACTCCCCAGACACAGACTCTTTGATCCAGTAACATTGATCTCATCACTGTTGCCTTAAAGAAGACATTCTGTCCCTTAACTCCTGGCATTTCCCCTTCTGATCTCCTATGTCTTCCATGGTGATCTCCCTCTTCTTCTCTATCTTCCCTGGCTATTTTCTACAGGAAGCCTTTCCTTCCCTAACCTTTGTATATTCTGATGTCTTCCTTCTATTCATTATATCCTACTGATTCTGTATATAGCTTATTTGAATGTATTTGTTTGCATGTTGTCTCCTCTTTTACACTGTGATTTCCTTGAGACCAGAGGCCATCTTTTGTCTTAATTTGTATCCCCAGTGCTTATTCATAATTCCTTCAGAGACTTGACCCTTAATGTCTGTTGGAAGGGAAAGGATCCTGAAAAAAAATTTTTTGATATGAAAAAAAATTAATAAAATCATCCCCAAACAACACAAAGTTACATGTTTAATTTATTATAGATTCCCAAAAGAAAAGCAAGACCGATATAAAAAATTAATTTCATAAAAACTCTTTCTGCTACTTTATGTGGAAGTGTTCATTTATTTGGTGTTTTTTAAGATGTTTTTTAAGTGTTTAAAAAAGAAACACATCAGTGGTAAGTAAGAAGTATAATGGTTGGGAAAGATATTCAGTTTTGTTGAATCTGGAAGGGATGCTTATAAAAGGATATGCTTGGACTGAACCTTAAAGGATTCCCAAAAACCCTATTCCAAAAGCGGAAAAGCAGTGGAGAAATTCTTTTGGAAAGACCCAGAGATGGGAGATCAGCTCTTAGTTTTGAGGAACAACAGACTGGCAGTTTGTTTGAAATAGAGAAAGAGAGTGAACATGTAATGAGTCTAGAAAGACAGGTAAGAATTAACCAGTGAAAGTCTTTAAATGCCCAAAAGGAGAAGTTTTATTTGATACTAAAGGTAAGAGAAAGACATAAAAGATTCCTTGACAAAATATAAATTATTTCAGATCAGAGCTTTAGAAAATTTCATTTCGATGCTTTTTGGAGAACGGGTTGAGGACAGATCCAGAAATCTCAATTAATAGTCTATGGAAATAATTGAAGAGGGTGGTGACAAGGGACAATGTGAGCAAAGAAATGGGGCTAGAACAGTGAGATCCTATGATGATAGAATAGAAAAGAGTTGGCAAATGATGGAGGATCAGCAGGAAAAAAGATATAAAGAGAACTCCAAATGTATGGCTTTGGGAGACCATGAGAATACTGGTGCCTTTAGTAGAAGGAGGGAAGTTTGAAAAAGGAGAAAGTTGTAGATGTTTGGAGAAGGAAGAAACAAAAAAGTTCTACTTAAAACAGTAGAGTTGGAAATGCCTACAGGGCACCCAATTGGAAATTTTCAATCAGCGAGTGGTGATGTGGGCCTGGAGTTCAGGGAAGAGGGCCTGGACCCTTTGGCCTGGGTTATGGTGATAAAACCCAGAGAAGCTGAAGAGATCACCAGAAGTGTGTGAGAGGAGAAAACTCAAAGAGAATCCAAGGGGGACCCACATTGAGAAAGGGGAACATGGATAATTATATAGCAAAAGATTTAAAAAAAAAAAAAAAAGGAAGAACACAGAGCAAGAAGTTCTTGTTCATCATTGCAGAGCAAGAGTAGCATACGTTGTTGGATCAGGACACATCTTCCCAGGGGCTGTCCGCTGTTTCTTCAGGGCTGGATTCAGCTGAATATAGATCAGTTCCTCAGGGTCTTCAACCTCAGGAACCTAAAGGAAAAACAAGAGGGGGAGTGATCAACCATTATCACTTGAGTGATACTGTGATACTTCCTTTGAAGGAAGAAAGAACAAGATGATGGGTCAGTAAGCTGGGAGAGATGAGTCTGAGACCCAGGAGGAGACAGGGTCCTCCCAGAGGGGGATGAGAATAACTCACAGATGTCCTCGAGCAACTGCATTTGGCAACCCGGGCATCTGAATTGGAGAGAAGGTTCTGTCAGTTGGAACTCCTGAGATCAGGCCTTCCCAAGGACCCAGCCAGGATCCCTGCCCCACCACCTGCCTCAGTCACTTACACTCAGTCTCATGTTGGGGAGCTCCAGATTTGGAAGAGAAGCAGACAAACCAAGTACAACAGAGGCACCTGGGGAATATATGAGAAGAAAAGAGGATGGGGTTGAGGAGCTCTTTCCTCCTGGGAGAATCACTCATCCTTCTCTCCCCAACAGAATCACAGAAAATCTAAGATCATACTAGACAAAGGAGGAAAGGGAAGATGAGCTGAGGCTCCCTACCTTCTGGAGGTGTCTCCATGTGAAATCACTGATGAGAGAGAAAGAGGGAGATCTAGGTCAGCCACCAGCTTGTGACTTAGAGCTGGAAGGCACCTTAAAGATGATTTCTGGTTGGCCCCCACTTTCACAGATGAAGAAACTGAGGTCCCAGTGGTCCCCATGCAACCTCATGAGATTGGTCCCTCAACTTCCTTTCAGTTTCACTCCTATTCTCCCAAAACTCACCAGTCTCAGTGTGGCAGTGACCCCTAAAGGTAAAAAAGAAGAGTAGGAAGAGGATAAAGGCACAGCTGAGGGCAGTGATGAGGATGGTTTTGATTTCTGTAATGGAGGAAGTAAAAATATTAGTCATCAGGCTCTGTTGTTCTCACAAATGAAGCCCCCAAGCTCAGATTCAAGGGGGTCACTGACCCCTTTCCCCATCTCAAGAACTCTTACCTCTTGTGAGACTTTCATTCTCCTCTTCTAGAACATGGAATGGAAAAGGTAAGATCCCAGGAGAGAAGATTCTGAAAGCCAACCCCCAGCACAGCTTCCAAGCTGCCCTGGCCCTGAAGTTCCGGGGAAAGGCAAGGGCTTCCCTTCCTCTATTTCTGAGTCTCCCAGTGAGAGCCATAGGGATTCCTGAGGCTATTTGCCCAGTTCTGCAGATTAAGGGTTTAGGGAGAAGGGGGATCTACAATCATTCTTCAGATGGACTTTCAGGCATCCAGCCCTCACCTTGTATTATGAGTTCCAGGGGATCACTGGGCATGGTCAGGACACGGCTGTCTCTCCCAAGGAGATAAGAGCACCTGTACCTTCCAGTCTGGTTGATGTTCACATGGATCAAGGGGAACTCTGCCCCGTGCTGGGTGGGCTCACTGGTGCTCACAGGCAGCTCCGCTCCATCCTTGTACAGAGCAAACTCCACCCCTCGGGATGGCCCCTGACACAGGAGGGTCACATTGTCCCCTGAGGTTACCTTGGAACTGGGCCGGGCTGAGAGAGAGGGCTTGGGAAGGCTGTCTGCGGGAGAAAGCAGGGACCAGGGCGCTCCGAGTCTCCCTGGAGTTAGAGAACCTCGGGGGTATCCCCTGTTACTCTTTCTTTTATTCCCAGCCTCTCTTTGCCTTTCCTGCCTCACTGGAAACTTAACACTTTAAAAGAAAAAAACTAGTTTTTTTTTAATTTTTATTTTCTATTACACACTGGAGTTCACCCCTACTCCAACCCTGCACAGTGTCAGAGGGAAAAGTGCCCCCACTGTTCCACCCCCCACTCTGAGTTCCCAGGGCTCCATTACAAAGGCCTCCCTGACAGCATCTGGGTGCCCTCTGGGGGTGTAAGCTCGGCAGGTGCCAGCAAGGCCCCCGGGCTGACCTCCCTTCCGGGCATGGTGCCACCTCCGTGCCAAAGGCTGCAGATATTCCCTGCAGGAGCAATGCCCACCTCGCTCATTCTCAGGGAGTGAAGTTTGCTGCTGCCTCCATCTAACTCGGTCACATTGGCCAGGGTGGCCCCTCCCATGGGGCCTCCTCCCTTGGCTCCCCCACTCCCCTGCACGGGGCTCACAGGGGCTCCTCGCACTGACCTCCCCCAAGAATCTGGGGCCTGCTCTGGCCCCCAGTCCTGCCCCTGCTCTCTCACCTGTCACCCAGACCTCCAAGGTCTCACTGGCTTCCGACCTGACATGTGGGTGGGAAGTGTAGTAGTACACGCAGCTGTAGCTCCTGGACTCCTGGGCACTCAGGGACTCCAGGGGGAAAAAAGTTAGAGGAACGCTTTCCTGGTTCTTTTGCAAGAGCTCCTGTGTCCCCGCCTTCAGGAGAAGGAATGTCACGAACCGATTGTGTGACGATGATGGGCTCCTGCACCAGAGAAGCACCTTCTCCCCTGGTCTCACCACAGGACCCGGCTCAGCATGAAGAGTCGGCCTGGGAGGAGATGCTGGGAGAGAGAGGAAGGATATGGGGGAGGGGAAAGGAAAGCCCAGAGTCAGACCTGGACTAGTCTGTGACTGGGGCAGGAGCCTGAGGCTTCCACCTCCTGGACCAGAATTGATGATCATCATAGTCATTGATAATAATAATTGCTGGTGTTCTTATAATGCCCCCTAGGGGCCAGGTGCTGTGCTAAGCACTTGACAGATAGTATCCCACTGGATCCTCACAGCCTGGGTGCTGAGTGCTCAGATTCTCCCCATTTTCCAGGAGACTTTGAGGGAGACCAGGGTTACCTGCCTTGCCCAGAACCACAGGCTGCTAAGTGTCCCAGACTAAATTCTCTCACTCTGAGTAAGGACTCAGCCGCCTCCTGACAGCTCAGCTCTGTCCCAAGCTTCCTTCTCATCATTTCCCGGCCCCAGGGCTTCAGCCTCTGATGTCCTGATTACACAAGTGTCCCTCACAGAGCAGCAGAGACACTGGGGAGAATGCTGGGTAAGGTCTCTATGACTTGGGAACTTCAGAACCTCCAGGGTACCTGCCTGCAATGGAAGGTCTAGCTCCCTCTGAGGAGGGACCGGCACAAGACTGACACCGGCCCCAGAGCTGTAGCCACCCCTGACCCCTCAGTCACCAGGAGATGGCTGGGCCCAGAAGGATCTGGATGACGATCTCCATCCCCTCCCAAACCTCAATGTCCAGTGAGAAATGAGAGCCTGGCAGGGTGGCTGAGGGCTGCCCTTTGCCCCCTGACCCAGCCCCTCTGGCCTGTCCATGTCCAGGTCACAGAGATATTCTGGGCCCCAGAGGGCTCCGAAGGACAGTGGTAAATGTGCAGAAAGGAAGAGGAGGGGACAAAGAATCACCCACCAACACAGAGGCCTGGGAACAAATGGACCCACAGAGACTCATGTAGACAAGCACAGAGCCAGGCTCACACAGGTGTGCACACAGGCTCACAGGTCACTGCACACTCATGTACACACACATGCACACTCACACACACACACACACACACACACACACACTAATGCGTACACATGCCCCCTGCACCCATGCTCTCATAACCACCTGCACCTGCACTGATGAGCATGCACACAGACATGCACCAGGCACACATGTCTATAGAGCTACATGTAAATGTGTTACATCATACACGTGTGTGTATATGTATCCACAGAAACACACACACACACACACACACACACACACACACACACACATACACAATAAGACCAGCTTGGTCCCAGCCAGCCTGGACTTCTCATTCAAGTGCAACCCTGGGGAGAAGGTTGAGCAGCCACATCCAGAGGCCTTTCAGGAACCTTGTCACCCTCTCCCAGGGCCTGAGGGAGCTCCCCATTCTTGCTTCCTTGTGGGGAAGGAAGCCTCACCTCCCAGCTCAAACCCAGCCTCTAGCCTCAGGCCCCTTACACAGGGGCAGCCTCATTGGTCCTTAGGCATGAGCTACTCTGCCCTCACCTTGTTATTCAGGAGTAACCTGAGACTGCAGAGATGCCCTGCCAGGCCTAAGAGCACAGAGAAGCAGAACTGGGAAAGGAGCCGGGCCGTGAACCTCCGCATCCCATCCTCCCCCTGCCCCTCCATCCTTCCATCACCCACAACAGATAATGGCTGAGTGGGGAAGCCCACCGACAGGCGTCCATTTAGGACGGGGGACAGGTATAAGGCTCTCGGAGGGTCATGGGCAGGGTCCCTGTTGCCTGGAGCCATCCATGAATGTTCCACTGAGAGGCTGGCTCTGATCTGGGTTTCCTGGTTATGCAGGGGCCTGATAGAGTAAGGAGGAAGGGTCCTAGTAGTGTAAGAGGGACTCTTTCATCTGCCCAACCCCAAGTAATTTAGCTAACGAGATGTTCTCTGCTCAGATACAGGCGCCTCCCATGTGATGTTAAAGAATTATTCCAGGAATTAGGGGAGAAACTCAAGTTGGGAAGGAGAAAAATGAAAATAGGATGAAATCCGATTTCTCAAAGGATGAGCTGTATTGGGAGAATGAGGCCAGAAAGTGTGCCAAACTCTAGTTATGGGCTACAGGGGGACAGCCATTGGGACCTTCCAAGCCCTGCAAAGCCACCTTCTGACCCATTGCTGGAATGCTCTTGCACATGTCGCCTGGGCTTCCCCTGGCTCCAGAAGGGCTCCCAGTTCTTGCAGTCAAGACCAATACCTCATCAGGAGCTTCCATTCAGTGATTTGAAATGCTTTGGTCCAACGTGATTGTTCCATCTAGTTTATGCCATCAGGGACTTATGCAATAACGCAAAGAAGTTTTTCACCTCCCTGATGGTTATGAGAGGATGGGAGAGGGATTCAGGTCCCTCTTCTCCCTTCTTAATTCCCTTGGGAATGATGAATGGATCAATGGAGGCCCCCTCTCCCTCCCTGATGGTCAGAAATAGCCCAATGGCATGGACCCACCCCAGCTTCTCTCTCCTTGATTGCCCTCAACAAGAGACCCCAAAGGGAAACACTCACCTAACTGTGCCCTAATCATGCAGATGCAGCACAGCCCTGGAAGAGAAGCTTAGGTTATCGATGACTCCAAATTCCTCCAGCCGCTTCCCCTAAAGGTTCTTTCCCCCAGTTCCTCCCTGACAAGAACAGAGGCAGATTCAGGTGGCAGAGAGAGCTGGGACCTGCTAAGTCCAAGAACGTTGCCTCGGCACCGAGGGTCTATCTCCGTACCCCGCAGTGTGTGACCCAAAAGCTCTTCTCCCACCGTCCTCTTCTCCCAGCCCGGCCCAGGGGCTCACCAAGGCAGAGCAGACACAGGAGGTCTGGGTCCATGGGGTGCTTGAGATTCCCAGACCTCAGTGAGCACACAGCAGGAGTTGGCAAGCCCCGAGAGGTCCTGCTCAGGATGTGGTAGGGGACCTGTTGTCTCCTCCCACTAGTCTGGCCACACTCTTTCCACTCTGAGAATCGTTACCTGGAGGACATCTTGCTGAACTCTCCCTCTGAGAGGCCCAGAGTCTCAGCAGGAGGCCAGTCTTCCAAAAACCGTGAGACCAAATCCCTGAGACTGGAGGGCCACATCTCCCCCGAGGGTCACTACAGCAGTTGGAAAGGCTTTGAGCTGGGGCTCAGAGAGAGGTGCTGGGGGAGGAAGAACAATGGGCTGGGAACGAGGATTTGGGTTCGAGCCCCAACTATGCCCACAATGAACTATGAGACAGTACTCAAGTCCCTTTCTCTCTGTGTCTCTGATCACTCATGTAATAAATAACAAGACTGGAACAGATGGTCACCCAGGGCCCCTGTGGCTCTCACAATATAAGAAGCAGATCATCTTCAGAGTTGGACCACAACTCTCTCTGACCCAAATCTGGGGCTTTAGAGGAGAAACTCATGGGAGGCTTCCCTCCCATCCAAGGGTTCCTGGGCTCAGACCCAGCTCTTATTCCTCATTTCCTTTTCTCTCCCATGGGGAGGACAGATTCTATCATCTCAAAGATTCCTCCCAGCTCAGGCCCTCTGGGATTCCATTCCTGACCTTCAGCTCTCTCTCACCATCCATGCTGAGGTGGCAGATGATGACTGTTTTCTGGACTTGAGCTTCACTGTTTTGGGTTGGCCTGGTCAAGTTTTCCCATTAATGTCACCATCATTCTCCATAGGTGCTCATGGATTCTAGGGAGAATGAGGCTCAGGTCTCTAATGGTCTCTGGCTCAGAGGGAACTTCCAGGCCCCTGAGCTCAGCAGGTGGAAGCTCCCAAAAGAAGATAGCATTAGAAACAGGACTAAGCCATTATGTGCTTTCCTGACTTTTAGTTTGTGTGTCCTTTGAGGCAACACTCTCACCCCAGTTTTTAATGAGATGCTCTCCAACCAAAAGGCTTTTTGACTGATTGTTGGTTTTCTGTCTTATCAATCAAATATTTGAGCACACAGCTGAAATGCTCGCAAACCGATTTATTTACATATAACATCCCTGTGCAGCCGTACTGAACCTGTACTTAGCAGAACACACTCAAAAAAGGAAAATTTTGCATAAGAGGAGATGATAACAATAACCATTCTTTGAAAGTCATCTTTTCTTTAATGAAATTAAAATATGTTTTCCTTCCTGAATCTGGACTTCACATCTAAGGGGATCTCCTCTAATTCACGATAATCCTTTAGTTCAGAACAAGGGAACAAGCCATGATACAGAGATCTGGAACTTTGCAGTCATTGGGGCAACTTGGAGAGCTCAAGAGGTAAAGAGTTCCTGCATTCCCACCATCAGCAGGCTTCTTCCTAGGACTGCTTGGCGTTTCAGGAGAGGAAGTTCATCACATGATCCTCTCTGTAGACTTTTAACACCTAAGCTCTCACTTGGCTGGCCCAGAACCCTGACCTGATGTTGTCACTAACACGTTATAGATTGAAAGGAAAGGGAAGTGTGTGCAACATTACCACAAGCTTTGTTGCTTTTTGTTCTCTGTGCTTGAAGAGGACCACAATGGCATCACTAAGTCAGGGTCAAGGTAGTGTGTATATGATTGTGGCTGATCACACCGAAAGGTGCTTGGAAAGCCGCACCCCATGTCAGGTACACTTGGAGGGGAGATGGGTTTAAGTCTGCAAATCTCATGTGAAATTTAAGCCACGGCAATTCTGCTTTATAAAACAAATGCTGTGGGTAGGTGGGTGCCAGTGTATCCTACGTCTCACAATTGATTTCAAAGTTCTTCACCTAGACCTTGGGGGTGTGCTTGTATCCATTCTTCTGACCAGAATGGAAGTACTTTTACCAAATGGACATTTAGCGTTCAAACAATGTGAGCAGCCCTCAGAGTCTCTCCAGTAGAGTTTGAGTGTAATTCAGTCCCACACAGGTTCTCAAAGTCTGGCATATTTTCTCTCCAGGTAATCTTCAGCATCTTCCTAACACATGGAAGCGATTCAGTTTCCTGGCTTGGTTTCACAGGCATAGAACAATGAGGTCAGCACAGTAGTGCTGTAGACCTGCAATTCCGTAGTGAGTCTATTATGTCTCTTCTCTCACACTTGGCTTTGGAACCTTCCAAACACTGAGCCAGCTCTGTGGCGTCATATTTGGCCACATCCTCATGTATGTTTACATCTTTGGAGTATATACTGCCAAGATCAGTGAATTTATCCACAGCATTCAAACGGTTTCTTTTTGCTGTAACTGATGGCACCACGTATGGATGGTGAAAAGCCTGTGCTTTCTTGGTGTTCATTTTTAGGCCAAAATTAGCAAAAGCAGCAGAGATACGATCTGTAGTTTACTGCATCGAAGCCTCAGATGTTTTATTGAGTGCACAATCATCTGTAACAAAAGCTCATGTATCAACTCTCCTTTCACTTTATTCACAATTTGTAGCCTTTACAAGTTAAATAAAGTACTGGCAGTACAGGAGCTGCCCTTGGTGCTGTTTTGTCTTCTTTGAAGGCATCTGACAATATTGAAGAAACTATTATGTTACAAAGCATGAAAGCAAGCACACAGCCGTGCTTCCCTCCATTGGTGACTGGGAAAGTGTGAGAGCATTGTCCGTTATCCAAAATCCAGGCCAGCAAGCCATCTTGACACAGAAGCCTCTGGCCAACCCAATTTCCCCCTGAAAGCGATCCAGTGACTCTCAAGCAAATGAACATCTTCCCAGTGAAGAATCAGCCCCTTGAAGAGGACTCTGACAAGAATCTTGAAAGCAATAAATAAAAGAAAGACTTCACTGTGTTTGTCACAGGACAACCTATATATTTTTCATCTCTAGAGATGGATGATGGAATCATTCTTTTACTCATGAGGATAACTTCCTCTTGCCATATAACCCAGGACATTTCCATCAGCATTTCTACATGCAGCAGATTCCCTGCCTTGGAAAGCTCAGCTGGACTAGAATCAGCACCAGGCACTAAGCCAAATGAGAGGACCCTGATTTGCCTAGAGAGAGATTGACTTGAACCTGACACACATGATCACTGGCACCAGCTTTGATTGATGATGGCTACTTGAGAACACTATGGAAGCCCTCTGTCCATCTCTCCAAGATCACACCCTTATCACTAAACAATGAGCTTCTTCAGCACTGAATTGTTAAGAAATTCTACAGGGTTTTGGTCCATAAATATCCTTCAGGACATTATAAAAGCATGTTCAATTGTTACTTTTAGTGGAAAACTGAATTTAATTGCCTTCTTTAGTCTTATGTTTGATGAAAATTAGTATCCATGGTGGGAAGACTATTTTCCACTCTTGGTGTCCACATAAGTCACCCAACCTTCACCAGTGTCTCCAAGGAGCTGAAGCATGTCCAAAGGCCATACCATGTAAACCTTTTCAGCAAATTGGCTAAACAACATTTAGGGTAAGTGAGGGATCTCAAAGCCTTAGGAGGGAATCTACCGCACCCACAGTGAATGTGCAAATAAAAGCAATCTCTTCCAATGGCCAGAGAGGTGGTTAGCATTTTCCACCATGAATCTTTGGGGACTGTCTTGGATCCTGCATTGTTGAAAAGAGCTGAGTCTATCATGGTTGATGATTATACAATGTTAATAGTCAACATATATAAAATGCATCTATATCTGTGTGTATATGCATAGAAATACACAGAGAAAACTTAAATAAGATTCATTTATAGGCACATGTTTATGTACATGTATATGTGTATATATCTACATCTATATACATATGTATCTGGTTTACAAAGAACTTTTAAATATAGAAATATATCTTATCTGATATTTGTAACATTCCTATGAAAATGATGCTGTTATTATTTGCATTTTATACATAGAGGACTGAGGCTATGAGTAAATGTCTGAAACAGGTTTTGAACTCAGCTCTTTGTGGGTCACAGAACTCTGCTCATTAAACCACCTAGCAATGATTTTAACAAGTGCTTTGTAACAGATAGGGTGGGTCAGAAAGGAGAATTCTCTTGAAGAATTTCATAACTCTCAGAAGTTTTGCTATTTAGGAAATATGTTTTATCTTTTCTCGTTATTAATAAAACCTGGGAACACCCATTTATGACACTGTATGAAGGGAATCTGGGGAGGAGAAGACCTGGTGATACAGCATGAAGAGAAGCAGGGCTGGAGAGCAGGAAACAGGAGCTGCTGGGCCAATGGAAGGGGACAGAAGGTTTCTGATGGTCAGCTCTGGACATTAGCTGGGTTTCCCAAGTCTTCTAATGCTGCCCAGAGTTGCCTGATCTCTTTCGCTCCATACTTGCTGGTTAGTTTGAAGTTCCTATAATCCTTTGATGTCTGTCTGTCCAGCCTTACTGCTCCAGGCAGATATCCACTGGCTCATCCTCAACTCCTCAGTCCGTTCCACTCACTGGCCAAAAGTTTCCCCATGACAAGGAGGACCAATCCAACCAGGCTGATGCGAAAGAGATTGATCACAAAATAAAACGACTGGGTAGAGTCTGAGGGAGGAGAGGAAATGAGGTTAGTGCTGACATAAGAATATTTCCAGGAGTTCACCCTTCTCTTTGCAGGCTCCTTGATCTTGCCCCTGGACTGGTCCATATCATGAGACCATGATTTGGTAGGTAGGTCATCCCAGACTAAACATTTTGCATTTGTAGAAAATTACTCAGCTCTTGCACGTCCTCCTATTGGAGTTTATTCTCTTGACTACGGCTGAGCTTCTCTCTGCTGAAGAAGTTCAGCTCATCAGGGCCCCCTACTGCCCTTTACTCACATCCACTATGTTGTGGAGACTAGAAAGTCTTTAGCTGACAAGGACAGGATGCTAGAATTCTTTCCCCAGGAACAATTAGCCACCCTTTACTTTGAACAGCCCAGAAAAGACAGGAAACATGATTTAAGTCTGGTTTATTGGTCTATTTGTTGACTTCCTATACCTGGTGATAATTTAAAATTCAAGATCCCAGTTTACTTTAGTTTAAGAAAAAAAAAATTTATGTATCTCCTGTTTAACCACTTAGGGAGAACTTGTGACCCTAACCATTCTCCAGGGGCTCTTATCTCCACCCCTCCCCCACCTTCCCAAATAACAACTCACCAGACTGGGACAATATAGACAATGAAGCCAAATTCATTCCCCAAACTTAGTCTGATTCGCATGCAAATGCAAGGGAGCAAAAATCAAAGGTAGATGAAGAAAGGCAAGAATGTGCTCTCCTTTCATGGGACCAACAAAAAAGTCTGGAGTTGTAGAGCTTTTTCTCACCCAAAACACAGTCTTGCAGCCTCCCAATAAATGGATGTCTTAAGACTCAGGCAAGTGAAGATTTCTGCTCCTATATGCTCCTGGGAAATCCTTTGAGAAGCTGACCTTACAAAGAGGTCAGAGGAAAGCGCAGGCATTTGCTGCATTGGCCACTGGTAGGCAGTAGGGAGTTTGAGGGGGAACACTTGGCAGGGAAGCAAGATCAAGAATTAGAAGCACATAGAAGCAGAAATCTTCACTTGGCTGTGTCTTTAGGAACTGATTGGCCAAACATCTCCAAGGGTCCTTGGCTCATAGACTTAGGTCTGGCAGGAAGCTTGGAGGCCAGGACCCAATTTTATTGATGAGGAAACTGAAAATAAATTAAGCAAACTTTTCAGAGTCTAGAAAGAAGTTTAGAAGAGTGGAGGGAAAGCCAAAAAGCCAAAACAATGCTGAGTTGTTTGTTCTTTTTTTTAATTTAACATACTTTTGGAATGTTCTATCTGTAATGGCAAATAGGTAATTTGTGAGGGGGAACTCAGTCTCTCTGTCTCTGTCTCTATCTCAGTGTGTGTCTGACTCCTCTCTGTCTCACTTGACTAAATGCATTGATCTGGAAGGTATTTCCATAACAGTCAAAGTAAAAGTGGAGAGAGAGAGAGAAAGAGACAATGACAGAGACAAAGACAGGGATAGAGACAGAGACAGAAAAGCTGAGAAATGGAGGTGAGAGTGAGAGCATTCCAGGCCTGGGAGAAGTCAGAAAAGGTGCCTAGAGGAAAGAGATGGGGAGCCAGGGAACAGCCCAGAGGACTTGGCAAGGAGCTAGAAGGCTTTGGGTGAGCACCGTAGTTGGAAGGAAAAGGAGGAGGTTGGGAGAGGAGAGGAGCCCAAAAGCCATTACTGTTTTCAGAGCACTGCTGCTGCTGGGATTTCTACTGCTGCAACTGCCACAGATGCTCTGAAGAACCTGGCCATAGCCCGTCCCTCATACAGGGATGTTTCTAAGGCACAGCTCTGCCCTTTCACTCTCCTACTCCATGACTCTAGTGGCTCCCAGTTACCCATACCTGAACCTCAAGTCCTCTGTGTGACAGGGACAACTCTCCATAACCTTCTTCCTCCCTCTCATTCCACCCTTCCTCCCTATTCTTCCCCTCGGCAAAGGGACAGCCTCACTGTTTGCCCATGTCTGCCCTTCCTCTGTCGGGCTCAGCATCCACATCCCTGACAATCCTAGGTGTTTCCCAAAGCTCAAGCAGCCCTTCTCCCAGGGAACTTCCGTCCTTCCTCAATCTGCCTTGGCTTCTTTTGTATACAGTCTGTGCCCCAATCCATGCACACCTGGTAAAGCTCATAGGAAAGTAGCTCTAGGAAGGCAGGGGCCATTTTGGGCCGGTCTTGGTATTCCAGGAAGAATTCAGAGTGACTCCCGATGGGAACTTCATCCCCTCCAGAGAAAGCTGGTAGGCTCTGAGTGAAAATTGGAATCTGCTTTTCTCATTTTATTTCACTTGTGTTTTGGTGCCATGGGTAACATGGAAACATGTTTTGCATGATTTCACATGAAAAATGGGTATCATGTGGTTTGCCTTCCCACTGAGTATGAAAGAAGTTAGAGGGAGGAATTTAGAACTCAAAACTTTTTTAAAAGTTAAAAAATGAAAAAGAACTTTTGCATTAAAAATAAAAATCAGTCATGATCATCATTGTCTCCCCCCCACCTGCCATCCAATCCCTCCATGCTCCAACCTAAGAACTTAGCTCAGATACAAGATGGTCACTGACCCCTTTCCCCATTTCAGGGGGATCCTACCTCTTGGGAGAGTTTCATTCTGCTCCTCTAGAAAATGGAATGGAAAAGGTAAGATCCCAGGAGTGAAGATTCTGAAAGCCAACCCCCAGCCCAGCTCCCAGGCAGGATCCCAATGGCCTTGAAATTCCAGGGATAGGCAGGGGCTTCCCTTCCTCTAGTTCTGAGTCTCCCAGAGAGAGCCAAAGGGATTCCTGGGAATATTTGCCCAGTTCTGCAGATTAAGGGTATAGGGAGAAGGGGGATCTACAATCATTCCTTAGATGGACTTTCCGGCATCCAGCCCTCACCTTGTATTGTGAGTTCCAGGGGATCACTGGGCAGGGCCAGGACAGGGCTGTCTCTCCCAAGGAGATAAGAGCACCTGTACTCTCCAGTCTGGTTGATGTTCACGTGGATCAAGGGGAACTCTGCCCAGTGCTGGGTGGGCTCACTGGTGCTCACAGGCAACTTCTCTCCATCCTTGTACAGAGCAAACCTCACACCTCGGGATGGCCCCTGACACAGAAGGGTCACATTGTCCTCCGGGGTTACCCTGGAACTGGGCCGGGCTGAGAGAGAGGGCTTGGGAAGGCTGTCTGCAGGAGAAAGCAGGGACCAAAGCTCTCTGAGTCTCCAAGTAGTTAGCAAACCTCAGGGGATCCCATGCCATTCTTTCTTTTATTCCCAGCTTCTCTTTGCCTTTCCTGCCTCACGGGGAACTTAACTCTTAAAAAAAACAACCTAGGGTTTTTTATTTTCTATTACACACTGGAGTTCACCCCTACTCCAACCCTGCACATGTCAGAGGGAAAGTGCCCCTGCCCCACCCCAACTCTGGGTCCCCAGGGCTCCATTAGAAAGGCCTCCCTGGCAGTATCTGGGTGTCCTCTGGGGGTGTGAGCTCGGCAGGTGCCAGCAAGGCCCTGGGGCTGACCTCCCTTCCGGGCAGGGTGCCACCTCCGGGCCAAAGGCTGCAGATATTCCCTGCAGGAGCAATGCCCACCTCTCATTCTCAGGGAGTGAAAGTTTTTCCTCCATCGAAGAATCAGGGGTCCCGAAATTTTTAAACGGGGGCCCAGACCATGCCTCAGACTTTGGGGCCAGACTAGGTAAAAAAAACCATTTTGTGGGCCTTTAAATAAAAGCTTCTGCCCTGGGGGAGGGGGATAAACGTCCTGCTGCCACATCTGGCCCTCGGGTCATGTTTGAGGCCCCTGAACCCAACTCATTCAATTGGCCAGGGTGGCCCTCACGGGGCTTCCTCCCTTGGCTCCCCCACTATCCTGCACGGGGGCTACAGGGGCCTCAACGCCTCTCCCAAACTGTCCCAAGCCGGGGCCTGTTCAGCCCCCAGTCCCCCCTGCCTCACCTGTCACCCAGGCTCCAGGGTCTCCTTTCCGACCTGACATGTGGGTGGGAAGTTATAGTACACCACAGCTCCCCAAGGGTCCGGGACTTGGAACTTCAGGGAAATTGGTTTCAAAGGGTTTCCTGGTTCTTTTGCAAGGGTCCTTTCCCCGCCTTCAGAGAAGAAATGTCACCAACCGTTGGGTGATGATGATGGGCTCCTGCACCCCTAAGCACTTTTGTGCCCCACAGGACCCGGCTCAGCATGAAGAGTCGGCCTGGGAGGAGATCTGGGAGAGAAGGAAGGATTGGGGAGGGGAAAGGAAAGCCCAGAGTCAGAGCTTACGTTGTGACTGGGGAGGGGCCTGGGTTTCCACCTCCTGGACCAGAATTAATGATCATCATATATTGATAATAAGAACCCTGGTGTTTGATATGCCCCCCTAGGAGTGCTGTGCAAGGCATTTGAAACATTATCCATTGGAGCCGACAGCCTGGAGGCTGAGTGTCAGATTTCCCCATTTTACACAGAAGACATTGGGGAGACAAAGGTTCTGCCCCAGAATCACACGCTGCTAAGTGTCCTTTGGTCTTTTCATTTCCTTCACAGGCTAATTGTACATGATTCCAAGTCGATTCTTTTTATCAGCAAAATAACTGTTCTGTCATGTATACTTATATTTATGTTAAATAATATTTAAAAATACTTTTAATCAATAAATACAATAATATTTAAATTTTAAATGTTGGTCAACCTGCCACTTGGGGAGGGTTGGGGGAAGGAGGGGAAAAGTTGGAAAAAAAGTTTTACAATTGTCTGCTCTAAAACTACCCATAATCTCTTGTACCTCAAGCATGATCCCAATGGCCCTGAAATTCTGGGGAAAGGCAGGGTCTTTCCCTTTTGGATTCCTGGGTTTGCCCAGTTCTACAATTAGGGGCTTAGGGAAAGGGGACCTAAATCATTCTTTAGATGGACTTTCCCGGCATCCAGCCCTCACCTTGTATTATGAGCCAGGGGATCCTGGGGGGCCAGGACAGGGCTGTCTCCCAAGGAGATAAGAGCACCTGTCCTTCCAGTCTGGTTGTTCACGTGGATCAAGGGAACTCCCAGTGCTGGGTGGGTCCTGGTGCTCACAGGCAGCCCTCCCCTCCTTTGTACAAACAAACCCACACCTCGGATGGCCCCTGACACAGGAGGGTAACTTGTCCCCGGGGTTACCTTGGAACTGGGCCGGGCTGAAAAGGGGGGCTTGGGAAGGCTGTCTGCAGGAGAAAGAGGGACCACAGCTCTCCCAGGTTCAAGGAGTTAGCGAGCCTCGGGGATCCCCTGCCCTTTCTTTTATTCCCAGTCTCTTTTGCCTTTCCCTGCCTCCTGGAATTTCCTAACTCTTTAAAAAAAAAAAAACCCGTTTTTCTTTTTTTCTATGACATTGTTCACCCCTTTTCCAATCCTGCACAGGTTCAGAGAAAACCCACCAGTACCATCTCTCATCCTGAGTTCCCCAGGGCTCAATTAGAAAGTCCTAACGTCCTCTGGGGATGTGGTTCCAAGGTGACAGGTTTGCTGATTTCGGGAGGGGTGCCACCCCCGTGCGGTGAGATTTTGAGGGAAATCCCACGTTGCTGGGGGTGGTTTTGTGTATTACTGGTAATTTTGGGGGGCCCTGGGGTCCTCTTGCTCCCCATTCCAGGGTAAGGGGTTACTAAACTAAGAATGGGGTTTGGGCCCCAGTCCTGTTTTTCACCCGCCTAGGGTTTGGCTTCTGACCTGAATGTGGGTGGGAAGTGTAGTATACCAAGTGTTGTGGGTCCTGGGCAGAGAGACTTAGGGGTGGTTTAGAAAAGTTTATGGTAATTTGGGGGGTTTGTTTCCAGAGGAAATGCCCAAGAGTATATGAGATGATTTTCCTGCAAGGTTTTTTTTCCCCAGGACCCGGTGGACATGAATCGGTGGGGAGGTGGGAGAGAGGGAAGGGGTGTGGGGAGGGGGAAGGAAAGAGAGTAGAGTTACTAGTTGTGATAGGGAGGAGCCTAGGTTTCCTGGACCAAAATATATTCCATAGTTAGATGAAAATTTGGTGTTTGTAAATGCCCCAGGGGGGGGTGTTGAAGGATTTGATAGTTTTGGATCAGCCTGGGGGAATATACCTGTCCTCTTTTTGGAGATTTGGGGGAGGCCAAGGTTATTTTTGAGAACCAAACGCAAAGTGTCCCAGCCAAATTTGAGGGGGGGTTTTCTTGGCCCCCTTATATTCCCTTGGTTTGTTTTGGGTAAAAGATCCTGGGCTTAGATTTGGGAAGGAAAAGGAAATGAGGGGGGAAGATGACTTTGTTGATTTCCCTCCCAATCCCTTGCCTGGTTTTGGTTGTCCTGTGTTTTCCAATACAAAGGTGGTAGTCCTTAGCCATGACCAGGGTTTTGAGATGGAGAATGTCGGGCTTCCTGTAAATCAGGAGGAGGCCAGTGCTTTTGGTCCCAATGTCCCTGGAGGTTGTGGTTTTCTCCCATCCCGGAGGGTTTCTGAGTCCTGATTACCGTCCCCTCAGAGGGAAAGGGGATGGTCCCTCAAGGAGACATGGGAGAATGTGGGTGGCTTTGGTGGGATAGGTAGGGACCGTGCATGGGTTTTAGCCCTTTGGGAAGGGGAAAGATGACAAGGAGGTGTGACCTGACCCCTGTCCCAGGATAAGTGGAGGGGTTTTGGATGGGATTTCCTCCTTGCCAATAAATGTCAGAGGTTTGGGAGGGAGGGGTGGTGAGGGCGTTTTGTGAGAAGTTGGGCCTGTATGGTCAAGGGATTTTGGGGAGGGTAAAGGGTGGTGAATGTAAGAAAGAAGGGGGAAAAAGAATACCCAAAAAAAGGTGGGAAAAAGGACCTGCAGGGGCTTTGTGGGGGAAGAGGGAAAGGGGTTTGTAAAGGTTGGTTAAAATATAATAAAGCAATGAAAAAAAAAAAAAATAAGCCCGTGTCCCGCCAGTGGATTTTTTTAGATGAACCCTGGGGGAGGGTTGGGACCAATAGGGGTTTTAGGGTTTTACCCCTCCCAGGTGAGGGGTCCCCTCGTTTTGTGGGGGAAGTATTCAGCTAAAATTGGTTGTGTTTTAAGGGGAGTGTGTTTAAGGATGAGGGCCTTGATATTTTTTCAGGAGTAACCTGAGATGCAGAATGTCCAGCCCAAGAGACAGAGAAGCAGAATGGGAAAGGGAGGTGTGAATCTGATCCCATCCTCCCCTGCCCACCATCTTCATCACCCCACAACAGAGAATGGTGAGTGGGAAGACGAAGGATCCCATTCAGGATGGGGATGGGTGTAGGTCAGAGGGGACGGGAGGTCCCCTTTTTGGGTCACCTGAATGTTCCACAGAGAAATGGGTTGGGTTTTGGTTATGAGGGCCTGACAGAGCAATGGAAGGGCCTAATAGTGTAAGGGGGATTTTCATCCCCAACATAAACTTAGCTAAGGGGATGTTCTTCTGCCAGATACAGGCGCCTCCCATGTGATGTTAAAAGAATTATTTCAGGAATTGGGAAGAACTTCCAAGTTAAGGAAGGAAAAAGTGAAAAGGATGAAATCTGATTTCTAAAGGAGGAGCTGTATTGGGAGAATGGAGCCAGAAAGGGGCTCTAGTTATGGGCGGGGGGAAAGTCATAGGGATTCTCCAAGCCCTCAAAAGCCTCCCTTTAATTGCTGGAAAGCTCCTCACATGTTGGGTGGGCTTCCCCTGGCTCCAGAAGGGCTCCCAGTTCTTTGCAGTCAAGACTGAAACCTCATCAGGGGCTTCCATGTAGTGATTCGAAATGCTTTGGTCCAATGTGGTTGTTCTATCTAGTTTATTCCATCGGGGCCTTATGCTAGAACGAAATCAAAGTTTCTAACCTTCCTGAGTGTTATGAGACAAATGGGAAGGGTTAGTCCCTCTTTTCCCTTCTTACCCCTTTGGGAATGACAAATGATCAATCAGGCCCCCCTCCTCCCTGATATCGAAATAGACCAATGGGTGGACCCACCCCCTTCTCCCTCCTTGTTGCCCTCAAAGACGACCCCAAAGGGAAACACTACCCAACTGTCGTTATGCAGATGCAGCACGCCCTGGAAAAAGGGAATTATGGATGACTCAAACTCTCTCCAGCCACTTTTAAAGGTTCTTTCCCCAGGTCCTCCCTGGCAAGAACAGAGGCAGATTCAGGTGGCAGAGAATCTGGAACTGTTAATCCAAAAGAACACTGCCTTAGCACCGAGGGTCTATCTCCTTCCCCCAGTGGGGCCAAAACCCACCGTCCTCCTCCCCAGCCCGGCCAGGGGCTCCAAGGCAGAGAAACACAGGAGGTCTGGGTCCATGGTGCGCCTGAATTCCCCCTAGTGAGAACCCAGGAGTCGGAAGCCCTAGAGGTCCTGTGGATGTGGTAGGGGACCCGTTGTCTCCTCCCACCAGTCTGGCCACACTCTTTCCACTCTGAGAATCATTACCTGGAGGACATCTTGCTGAACTCTCCCTCTGAAAGGCCCAGAGCCTCAGCAGGAGGCCAGTTGAAGATCCTGAGACCAAATCCCTGAGACTGGAGGGCCACATCTCTTGGGGTCAGATGGCTAGAAGGGTTGAGTGGGGCTCAGAGAGGTGCTGGGGGAGGGGAAACTGGAGCGAAAAGGATCTGGGTTCGAGCCCACCTTTGCCTACAATGAGCTGTGGGACATAATCAAGTCCCTTTCTCTCTATGCCTCTGATCGCTCATGTAATAAATGCCAGGACTAGAACAGATGGTCACCCAGGCCCCCTGGCCTCTACAATATAAAAGCAGATCATCTTCAGAGTTGGACCCCAACTCTCTCTGACTCAAATCTGGGGCTTTAGAGGAGAAACTCATGGGAGGCTTCCCTCCCACCCAAGGGTTCCTGGGCTCAGACCCAGCTCTTATTTCTCATCTCCTTTTCTCTCATGTGGGGAGGATGGATTCTATCATCTCAAAGAATCTTCCCAGCTCAAGCCCTCTGGGACTCTCTTCCTGACCTTCAGCTCTGTCTCTCCATCTTGCCATGTCTCTGGCTCGAGCCCACTTGAGTGCCTTTTGAGGCTAGGAATAGCCCACAAGACAGGGAAGAGACCATCCCTAGATCTCAGCTTGAAGCTAGTAGATCTCATGTCAAATACAACCATTCCAGAGAAATCTGTAACTAGGCCAAGGGGATCAGGACTTGGTCCAAGGGCAGCAGAACAGGAGAGGGCATGAACACCTCTAGCACTTTGCCAGACACTAGAAACAAGGCCGCTTTTCACAGTGAGCCAATAATAAAAAGAGGAAAATGGGAAGCTCCTACATGGCCCATGCTTCTAGCCCACAACCCGACCCCATTGCACCACAGATAAAGAAATCCTGCCTGACCTGCTTGGCCTCTGCCCGATCCCCTGACCAGAGACTACCACCTCTGGTGGTAGACCAGAGCCACACTTCTTCCAGTCCCCATGGGCCAGTATCTGAATTTTACAACCTGCTTTTAAAGTTGCTCTGAGGGCACAATTGCTGCCTCTCACTATCCATGCTCAGATGAAATCATTTCTAAATCAATTTTGGAACCCAAAGGCAGCGACATGGTATCATTATTCTACACCCTCTATGAATGAGATTTACCAAAAAAAAGAAACAAACAAGAGGTGAAATGGGTTTTTATGTACCCATGCCAGAAATGGAAACACTAAAATTTCACTGTTTAGGGTGCCCTTCCTCACCAAACCCTTTTGGTCCTTGAGATCCTAGCCGGGGCCTTAACGGGTCCTTGAACTTGAGGAGGAAAATTGATATTTTGATAATTTTCACAATACATTTGGTTTTTTCCTTTCACCCTTTGTATTAATTTTATATTTCAAAACTTTATTCTGAAAAGGATCCATAAGCATTAACCTGACAAAGCTCATGACACCAATGAGAACTTTCTTCCCTTCCAACAGGATCCTCTCAACTTTTAAGATACCCTTCCAACTCTCAGTCTTCTTTTTGCCTAGTTGAATTAAATGTAGACAATTTAAATTGGAATATCCAGTGGTGTAGGATGGTTTGGGAATTTAGAAAACTATGGAAAGATTTGGACCCAAGAAGGATGATGCTACCCACCCTCAGAGAGACAGAGGACCAAACACGGTACAATCTTACAGAGATGTTTATGAGGGTACATGTATATATTTGTGAACAATTATAAGGATCTAGTATATGTATGCGTATATGCATGTATATATATATGTACATGTTGGTTTATATATACATGTGTTCTTGTATATATGTGTGTATAAAAGTATATATATATATATATATATATATATATACACACACACACACACATATATATATATATATATATATATATATATTATTTGACTCTCTGTTTTTATATTATTTCCTCTTAACTGTAGCCTAGGGGAAAGGTGGGAGGAAGAAAAGGGGAAAAAAGAGTAAAGTGTAAAAAAAATGTACAGCAGAGAACAAAAGAAAGCTTGAAAGGAAGCAAAGATGGACAATTTTTTTTAATTAATTTCCCTCAAAAACAGTCCTTTTTTATAGCCTTTTATTTACAGGTTATATGTATAGGTAACTTTACAGCATTGACAATTGCCAAACCTCTTGTTCCAATTTTTCCTTCCCCACCCAGTCCCCAGATGGGGATGACAGTGATGTTAAATATATTAAAATACAAATTTGATAATAGTAATATATAAAAAATTCTTTTTGCTGACAAAAAGAATGGTCTGAAATATTTACAATTACCCCGGGAAATAAAATGGGTGGGCAAAATAGAGGGTTAAATTAAATTAATGGTTTTAATCATCTCCCAAATTCTTTGGTGGGGTGTAGTTGGTTCATTTCATTACTCCAATTGGCGATTTGGTTATCCTTTTGCAGGGGATGGCCAGGTCAGCAGTTGGTCATCCTATAGTATTTTGTTGAAGTATATAATGATCTCCCTGGTCCTCTATTTATAATGTTGTTAAGTTCTCCATTTTCAAATCCCTCTTATTTCAAGAACAATAATATCCCATAATATTCAATTCAAATTTATTCAGCCATTCTTCAATTGAGGGGCATCCACTAGTTTTTTTTATAAAAGAGGGCCAAAAACATTCATGCACATACAGGTCTCTTTTACTTCTTTGTATCTCTTTGGGATATAAGCCCAGTAAAGTAACACTGATGGGTCAAAGGGTATCAATTTGATAACTTTTTTGAGCACAGTTCCAAATTGTTCCAGAAGGTTGGATGAACAACTCCCACCAACAATGTATTAGAGTCCCTGTTTTCCCACATCCCCTCCAAAATTCTGATTTTTTCCCCTGTCATTCTACCACGAAGGGCTGTAGTTATCTCAGAGTTGTCTTAATTTGCAAGGTGGAAGTTCTGAATACAATTGTTCTAGTATCATATACACTTTCTTAAAACAGAAATTTTTGCTACTTTTCTGAATCTCTTTATATTCTGTGTGATGGACAATGTTTCTCTTCTGGGTTTTTCTATTTTTTTTCATTTTTTCTAAATAAAAATAATTATATGAAATAAAAAAAATAAATAATGAACCAGTCCCTTTCTTATCTTTCTCAGAAATTCCAGGTCCATCCTGGCCTCTGACTTTTATTTGGCCGGAGCCAAAATACTTAACTTAGTTCCCAAAATCCTGGGCTGTCTCAAAAGTGTTAACCAGCCCACTTGTTTCTTAGTCTTGTCCTGTAAGAACAAATTTCCCTGAACGAATATGTCCATTTCTGGGGTGGCAAATCATCATCTGACATGTTGCACATGATCATTGCCCCTTGGGACCAGACTAAAATCTTTCGGAACTGAGAGGTTAGGCTTGGGGAGAGGGCCTGGAAGAAAAGATATAAACAGGAAATGGAAACTGGGTGCAGATCACATTTGCTATATGTATTGAACGACCATAGACAAATTCCGTTTATTTCCTTTCCAATTTTATCATCCACATAATGAGGGGACCTGCCATAATAATCTGGTTTTTTTCCCCAGAGTCCTTTTTAATCTATGAACCTAAAAGGGAAACTTTCTCAACAAAACTCAGCCCCACTTCCTTTTTCCTAGCCTTGATGACTCAATGGGGAAATTGTTTTGGTCCCTTTTTTTAATTTCCCACCCGAAAGGATCAATGCCCAAAGCTGTTTTGGCAGAAATAACTGGAAGATTTAGGTCCCCAGTTCTCAACCAAACTCTGTATTATTTGCTGCATGATCTAGACAAGTTTATTGCCCTCCTGAGATTCATTTTCCCCATTTGTAACAAAGTTTAAGACCCAGATCACATCCCTAAAAGGTTTGGTGTTCCAAAGAAATAGGAAAAAAGATTCTCTCTGAGGAAGGAAGTTCAGATTTGGGCTTTCAAGTTTGAAGACTATGAGATGGTTGTTCTTTTTCTCAAAAGGAGATCATCTATGGCGTGAAGGAAGGTGTGATGAACTGTGGCTAATGAAATTGAGTTCTGAAATTCACCAAGGTCAGGCACAAACCGTCCATTAAAATTTAGGGGAGATGGTTAAATGTGCACATCTACATTTCTAATAACTGGAGCACTATGTTTAAAAGGTTCGTAAAATGGTAGGGCTGAAATAAACCGAACTGCACCTGATAAGAGATGATGTAAGCCAAAGACATGATCAAATGACTAAGTGAGCATTTAGAGAGGATAAGAGAAGAACCCCCTCAATCCTCAATTTTCTGGACTGATGACTTTCCCAGAAGAGACAGGTTGCATTTAAGGGGGTAGGGGTATTTGGGGATAGGACTCACCCCCTGTGCTCTGACACCCTGTGAGCCACGTCCTAGAATGGCACTACCTACCCAATGCCTTCTTATCCCCCCTCATTAAAGATACCCAAATTCTATTTTTTTTGGAATGCCGAAAATGTTACATCAATGACACTCAAAGCATGAAGACCCTCCATTCCCCCCAATTCCCTGTCCATGTCCTTATCAGAACCTCCCACCATCCCCCACCTCCTCCATCTCTATTGCTGGTCCTTTGAACTCACGGACCGAGTAAAAGGAAGTGTGGAGGCCATGGTGCACCAAAGTCCCTGTCTTCAGTTGAATGGCTCAGCTGTCCAGAGGAAAGGGAAAGAGACCAGGACTGAAGCTTGGATCCAGGATTGGTGGCGGGTTTGTCTCTCCCCTAAAATAGCTCCAACTTTTCCTCAAAAAGGTGGGAAAAGGGAAGATCTCTCCCAAAAGCCTTTCAGCCTTCCCTAATGCCCAAAGAGGCATCCACACCCATCTGTCATAAATTCTTTCCTTTATTCTTCCATATTCCATCCCACTCTCCTCCGATCTTCACACACCCCCTTTTGTGTTATAGGGGGCAGGAAAAAAACTAGGAAAGAGGAAGAACACCTGTCTTAAAATCCTAGTGGTATTATTACTATCTTTGCTTTAAAACATTGTCCCTATATATAATAAAACTGTCATATTGTCCTCAGTGAGTTGGTGCTTGGAACAAAAAATCTATGCAAGTCCTTTGTAAAATGAAAAAGATCCATCCTCTTTAGATTAGAAATGCGGGCTAGAAGCAGTGAGGAAGCTTTGGCAGTATCTCCATGGATCAACCAAAGTTCTCAGGGAGACACATTTGCACCCAAATGGACCCTTAACACTCTTTCTACCCTGCTGAGATGAGTCCCAAACAAAATTCATGCCCATCAGAATGGAAGTGAGGTAGCTATAAAGAGAAATTTTGCACAGGGAGGATTGATGTATGGCTTTGTCTAATTCAAATTAATAAGCACATACTGTCTTCAAGGTGCAATGTTTTGTGATATAAGGAGAGAATGAGTGTTAAGCACCTATAATGTTCCAGACAATTTGTGCATCTTTAGATTTATTATGAGTGGACTTTAGGGTTCTAGTGGTTTGAATTCTCCCTAATTAAATTTATTTTGTTGACCTGCTATTTTTCCAATTTTTAACCCCTACAAATATTTTTTAATAAATAATGCTTTTTAAGATAATATCAGGTAGGAAGTTATGATTTTTTTCTTTCTTAGTATTTTAACATTATCTTCAATGAGATTATAAGTCTTTTGTGTGGAAATCAAATGTATTAAACAAATTTTTGTAGGATTTCAAATTTATTTACTTGAATCTTAATTGAATATTAATAAATTGATAAATTATAATTTTATGTTTCATTTCAACTATATAACATATATTTATTGTACAATATATTTCTTAAATATTGTGTTTCATATAAAATTATAATTTCATTATATTGGGAAACAAATCAATGAATAACCCTTTGTAAGCCTTTATTTTTTTAAATCTGTAAAATTCTTATATATATATAATTATTATATGCAAAAATAACTACTTGTGCATATATACCATATATAAATATATATTTTAAAGATTTTGTGTATATAATTTCATAATATTTTGGAACTATTTTCCTATAGGTGAAAATTCATTTAACAGATGCAGAAACACTATTTGGAGTAGGATCTTATAATAATCTACATTGAAATATATCCTGTGAAGGGAAAATCTTCAAAAATTTTAGACAAAATACAATGGTTACTAGAACCAATAAGATTAATTGATCTGAATCCCTGTATGGGGCAACGCCAAATAAGTTGATTTAACAATTTACATTTTATATTTATTTAAAAAAATTTTTTTCTACTATTTTGTATGGATTTTGTTTGCTTTTGTGTGTGGGAATAAAGTAAAATAAATAGGAAACAAAGGTTTGAGTTTCTGAAATACTCAGTTTATTAAGCAAAGTATTCCAAGTGCATAAGAAATCAGTTCCAGACCTCCTCAGTGTGGCACTAGACCCCATATAAAAGGAGAAGCAGGTTGTTATGACTTAAAACAAAATAATAAGGCATAAATCAGGATACAACATTAAGTAATCTGATTTCTAATTGAATGAAAGATTAGAGTTTTAAAATTGAGAGGTGAATTAATGTAATTCCCTGAAACGGAAAGAATATCCTGATCTCCTCTAGTTTAAAGGAACAAGGAAATAATAACTGATTGACCGTATACAACCATTTTTCAGATAAGGCACAGGGTGGTTTGGATAGATACTTGTGGGGAACCTTTTTCTCTGTCTTTGAATATGACAAAGTTTCTATCAGTTTAACTAGGTTCTTAGTTAATAATCTCTAAGCAACAGGTAGAAATGGGCCAGCTTCCCAGCAATGCAGGGGAATTCACGGATCAAATGATGCCATAAGTTTTCTCACAATTCCCATAAATAAATAAAGTTTTCTCTAAAGGCAGAACTGGACAAGGCACAAACTTGAATCAAGAAATTTACTTGAGGGCTGGAGAATCTAAATGTAAAGAAAAGGTGGAAGGAATTCCATCCTTCCCCCCTCCACCAATTAGCCTGGAATCTTAGATTAAATGACCATTGAAATACTCTTTGTCTAAAAAGATTTTTAAATAAGCCTTCCTTTTCCGGGTAAATGCTGAATTGCAGAGGTTAAAAGATCACCACTCTGTGTTGTAAACAAGATGCTTGTTGCTGCATCTAGGTCTAAATGGATTTCCCCAGCAGGGAAAAGTGCTAAAAATATGTGCACTTTGGTCCAGATAAACTGAATTCTCTAGGACCTGGTCCTTTTCTCTTTGGTCCGTTATACTTGGTGTCTGCTTGTGGGGTTCCAAGGCCGGTAGTAAGACAAAATGGAAAGCTTTGGAAGCCATAATGGAAAAAATAGAAGAGTGTGAAAAGGTCACTCTGGGAGACACACTCACCAGTATCTTCAAGCTAGAGTTTCTGTCCAAAAAGTACCAGTTATATTGACTATGGGGTTTAGAGGGTTAGATCAAAGGAATCTAGGAAGGAAAAGAGAGCTTCTTATCCTCTTAAGCAGATCTCTTCATATAGTATCCTCAAGTGGGAATATTCCCAGTGAGAAGTCAAAGCAATTAGGATCATAGGATTTAAAGTTGGAAGGAACTTTAGCCATCCTCTAATTCTACATTATTATTTGCAGATAAGGAAACAGAAGCCCCATTGCTCATTGTTTTATTTCCTCAATGTTAATGGGCTTTCACCTCTTCCTAACTGAAAAAGAAGAAAGAAAGGAGGAGGGGAAATATGATAGAGATTCAGCTGGGGTTGGTATAAAGGTGGCCATAAAAATGACTGGCAGCAATCAATCTTTGGGCTGAAGAGATCTTCCTCTTGCCCCTCCATTCATTATGCTCCCCTTCCCTCTCTTTCCCAATCAGACCTTTTCTCCAGTGTTCTGGACTCTCCTAGCCTTGAAATCAGACAGATGGGCATTCTGTTGAGCTTTTTTATTCAACTCCAGCACCCTTTGACCTTACTCACACTACCTCCCTCTTCACATTGTAATGCCGAAGACACTGAGCAAGACAAGAGATTAGAGTCCAATTCAATAGTTTATTAAATGGAAGAAATACTGGGACCAAGGATCCATGTTTGATCCCAGGGCTAGACAAGACTATCATCTCAAAGAGTCCAGCCAGAGTATCAGGACACCAAGCTTTTTATAGGATAACAAGAAAATGACATAGTGGGGAGGCACCTGGATGGGGATAATCTAATGGTGTGGGAGGCCCTAGGATGACACAATGGAGGGGTTACTGATATTCTAATGACATCTAAACTGGATAAATCTTTATCTTGTCAAACATTAAGAAGGAATGTCTATAACCTAAAGATATAAAACCTTTATCTCATCAAACATTAAGAGGGAAAGGTTATAACTTGAGGCAGAATAACTAAATAGGACAATTGGGAAACTAGGTCAGGACATCAAAAGGGAACTTTGGCACAACAACATATGGTTTCCACCCACAGTTACTATTTCTGAGGAAAGGAGTCCTATAGATTCCCATCTTAGAGCGCATTTCTTGTGATTAATTCCTGGACTGAGGTGACACAGTAGAAAATGCTACCTTCCAAGACCATGCTCAGGTTTCTCCCCATCACTTTTTATTTGAGCATCAAGTAGTAACTGGGCTGGGTCCAGACAGGGCTGCAACAATGATTTCTCTTTTCACTATAATTGCATTTGATGTCTCTGAGACATTCAGCTTCAAATGACTAAGAGCCAACTAGTAATACAAGATGGAAGCTCAAAAGAGTTGCTGGGCTGAATATGATGATCTGAGCCTGGATTAAGATATTAACTGAAACTTTGGATTTTGATGGGATTGTCAAGACAGCGAGTGTAAGAGAGAGTGCCCAGGAGGAGCAGAACCAAGAAAATGTTTCCACAGAAACCTAGAGGACAGAGCACGTCTCAGAGCTTATGGTGCTAACAATCTCAAATGCTATAGAGAGGTCAAGACAAATGAGAGCAGAGGGAAGAAAAGGGTCATTCGAGTTGACAATTATAGATCATTGGTAAATTTAGAAATGGTGGTTTCAACTGAGATGGGGCAAAAAGCCAAGTTACATCGGTTTGCAAAGTTCATGAGAAGGGAAGTGCAGGCAATGAGCATAGATTATTTTTAATAGGTATACATCTGTGAGAGGAAGGAGGCATTTAAGAGTACTGCTTGACGAGAGAGTGCAAGTGAAAGGTTTTTTTAAACATGGAAGACAATTGGACATGACCAAAAGAAAGAGAGGAGTTAGTATATTGGGAGAGAATGAAAATTAGAGGGAAAAAATGATTATTTAGTACAACAGTCTGCTAGAGGAGATAGGCAGCCATAGGATTAAGGGTATGGGTAAAGAGGCCTGGCCTGGAAAATCAACAAGTTGCCTCTTCTTTCTTTTCATTGCGCACTGACTGGCACATAGTAAGCACTTCATAAACTCATAGTAACAGATTTGGAGTCAAAGCTCCATAGATTTACCGGGCAATCAATATATCCTGATCCAGTCACACTGTCCAGTTATTGACAATTCCATAGCCAAAAAAGGGGAGCTTCCTAGTCTCCCTAAGCATTTGTTCCGTTGAGCCCCAGGAACCCTGTCCACATTCCTATACCTCCATATTAGTTGTCTTTCTTTTTATGAGGACAGTCCATCTACACGTGCTCTTTCTAGCCATATAAAGTTGCATTCCACCATGAGACAATTCCACCATGATACTGAATCAAATCTACTTGAAATGATACTTCAAATAAAAACAAACCAGTTATAAACTTCTCATTCTTAAGTCACAATTGCCATATCTTGATGCCTTTCCCCACTGACTACTCCCAAAATTACTCTCTATTCTGTTAAGTTTTTCCACTACAATAATGTGGGGTGTTTCTTTTTTAAATCTCAGAGAATATATAAAATTTGGTTGCAATTGGAGAATATTTAACAAAATAATTGTTTAAGTCGGCCTATTGTCATGAATAAGGTAGTAAATCAATTATAGAGATGTAAAGGAAAGCTTTGATATAGTTAGGCCAAATGAAAGTGGTGGTGCTTTGGGGGTGGGGGGAAACTATAGTTGCTGTTGTTGAATAGTTCAGTCATGTCCAGCTCTTTCTGACCCCTTGCATCTCACCACCCCAGGCTCTTTTGTCCTCCACTATCCAAGTTCATGTTCATTGCTCCCATGACACCATCTATCCATCTTGTTCTCTCCCAGCCCCTTTTCCTTTCATCTTCAATCTTTCCCAACATCATAGAATTTTCCAGTGACTCCTGTCTTCTCATTATGTGGCCAAATGATTTAAGCTTCAAATTCAATATTTGATCTTTCAATGACTAGTCTGAATTAATGCAAACATTCACTGATCTAATCTTGTTGTCTCTCAGAACTCTCCAACGTTTGTTTTAGCACCAGAATCCTAAAGCATAATTCGAGTGTTCAGCCTTTCTCATACTTCAATTCTCATAGCCATACATTGCTACTGGAAAAAGAAACACATTTTTGTCAGCAAGTCAGCAAGTTATGTCTCTGACTTTTGCCTGCTGTTCAAATTCGCGAAAGCTTTGTCAATCAACAAGAGTCTTTAAACTTCATAGCAGCAGTCATCATCTGCAGTGATCTTTGAGCTTAAGAATATAGAATCTGAAACTGCTTTCATCTCTTCTCCCTCTATTTGGAATGTAACAATGAGACTAGTGGCAAAGATTTAAGAGTGTTGCGGTTTTTTTCCATGTTTAGGTGGCTTTTATGCCATCTTCTTTCACCCTCATCCAAAGTTCATGTTCATTGCTCCCATGACACCATCTATCTATCTTGTCCTCTACCAGCTCCTTTTCCTTTCATCTTCGTTTTCTTCATTTTCTTCTTCTTCTTCATTTTCTACCATCAGAGCGGTTTCATCTCATATATGAGATTTTAGGTGTTTATCCCAGAAACTTCAATTCTGGCTTTTAATACATCCAATCTCACTTTTTACATCAAGTGCTCAATTAAAATTTAAATAAATACATGGCAACATACAGCCTTATTGTACTCTTTTCCCAATCCAAAAACAATGACTAGTTCCATATTTTGTTCTATTATTTCTTGCATAGATTCCTCAAGAGAGAAGAAAAAAATGAAATGGCCCTACCATCACTTTGAAAACTTGTCACATTCCAAAAAATAGAAAAAATAGTTTTAGTATAAATGAAGCAGAAGTAAATGCCTGGGTTTTTTTTTCTGGAACTCCCCTGCTTTTTTCATAATCCAGCAAATGCTGGCAATTTTCTCTTTCAGTTCTCTGCCTCTTTGAAAATTAACGTGCCCTTTTGTAATTATTGGTCACATATTGCTAAACCCACACTTAAAGAATCTTAAACATCACCTTGCTGGCATATGAAATGAGTAGAAATGTTCAGTAATTTAAGCATTCTTTGGCATTGATCTTCACCAGGATTTAGCTGTAAATTGATATTTTCCAATTCAGTGGCCACCAAATTTGATGACATATTGCATGCAGCTCTTTAACAGAATCATCTCATGATTTTAAATGGCTCAGTCAGAATTTTGTTTCCTCCTTAGCCTTATTGGTAGCAATGTTTTCATCCCTGGTATCAAAGGCCTGACATGGTACATACTTGGTCTCTGCTACTGTCAGCCTCCCCCCCATTGAACTGAAAGTGACCTGTTGGAGTCAGAACCCCCAGAGAACATAGACTGTTTGGAGGCTGTTGTTCCTTTCTGTTTGCCTTTCCTTGTGTCCTCAGTGCTTAATGTAGAAGCTGAAATACAATATGTATTTTACAATATGTGTTTAATAAACTCTTGCTCATTGTTGACTATTAGCTGTTTCCCATAAGTTACATTCCCTTCCCAATGTGCCTTTTCACAGGAATCCTCCATTTGTGGAACTCTCTCACTCCTCTTATTTTCCTCACAGAGTCCTCATATAGCTCACTTTCCATGTCCTTATACAAGATCTTTTCTATTGTCCTTATCCTTCTTGGAATTCTTATGCATTTATTCTTTGTAATTACTTTTCTCTGTATGTGTTCCATCTCCCCAATACAACTCAAACTCCTTGAAGGCAGAAACATTCTGATTTTTATCCCTCTTCAACTCCCAAGATTTTAACATACAAAAATCATTTATGAAAAGTTTTAAATTTTAGTTTTACTTTGCTATCATTGCAATTTCTTTGTAATCCATCATCAAGAAATATTAGTTAAAGGCCTCCTCTGTGTGAGCCATGTGCTAAGTGCTGAGGATACAAAAAGAGGCAAAAGATGGTTCCTGCCCACAAGGAACTCCCAATCTAAATGTGGGGAAGATGCGGAACAATAAAAATCCACAAAAAGATTAATACAACATAAATAGGAAATGATTAAAAGAATGAAAGCACAAAAATTAAGAAAGATTGGAAAAGGCTTCTTGCAGAAGATGGGTATTTAACTAAGACTTGAAGGAAGGTGGGGAAGTTAGGATGTGGAAATGAAGAGGGAGTGCATTCATCCCTGGCAGATGGCCAGAGAAAATCCCAGAGACCTCATGATTTATCATGGGACTTAAGAGAGGACCACAAGGCTGTGTAATTTAAGTGGAGGGAGCAATTCCTTCCAACCAGAGATGACAATGATTTTTAGAGAAATGTGTTTGTTGTAGTATAGATCATATATTTGGATTGTGAATCATCCTGAAAAGCCAAATTTTTTCTCTTTAAACACTGATTATATAATTGGTAGTCATATCCTCCTGCCCATAGTTTTATTTTTCCTATTTGTTTCTTTTCTGTATGAATCAACTCTTGTTTGAGTTTTGCTTTTGTATTATAATTTTGTTTTCCAGAAAATGATTTCCCTGTCTCGGATCTTCTCACTACTGATCATATATTAATGCGGTGCTTTCCTCTAGCTTCTGTCTCTCCTTTTGATAGATGTGCTATGAATGACCAGCTAAGCAAGATTTCATATGAAAATCCTGGTAAGTCTTTGACCAGGGTGAAAATATGTCTATTCTCCTCCAACCTGTGTAAATAAAGCTTACAAGGAAAAAATGTTGCATCAGTATTTTTTCACCCACCTATTGTCTAATATAAAGAAGACTTAACTAACTCAATACTTTATGTAGTTTTCCTGACTGACCAAAGATGGTCAAACTCTTGACCTTGTTGTCATCACCAAAAGTCTTTCACATTCACATTTATGTGTTCTGAAATTACTCACTCTGATCATAATCTTCCATCTTCTAACCCCAAAACTTGTTTTATTCCTCACACTATGACTCCTAGTCACTTGACTCCTCAGTTCTTTTCCAAGCCATTGTCCCTACCAGGCTATTGTCTATCTCATCTTGGCCACTTGATGAACTAGTTCAAGCTATATATTGTCCTCTTTCCTATTTTCTCAATTCCTCAGATCTTATATTTGACTATATGTATTTAGAATAACAGTTTTATTTTTATTTTTTTTCTCATTTAGGGAAGGGAATATTGTAGAAGGAGAAAAGAAGGCATGTTTTACTGATTGAAAGAAATGAAATAAATAATAATGAAAAATAATAAGTGATTCAGAGCATAGTTTAATGTGAATGTTGATAAAATTGATTTTTTTCTTTGAAAATTGCATGTTCCAAATTCCAAACCTTCTAATAGTACAGTAGGGAATCCATTCATTTATCAATTGACGAATTGTTCTGGTTCTTACCAATTTTAATGAATTCTTTATATATCTTCAAAATGAGAAGTGGCTCACAGGGGCTAAAATTAAAAGTGAAACAGTAAACTAGAAAAATATTTTCATTAAGTTTCTGTGATCACATTTTCTATGCTAATCCAAAGCATAGTAAACTAATCTAGAGAACAACTTATAAAATAATATATACAAAAATAATAGGAAGATAATCAATTGATCCATAAATGTTTATTAGGTTTAATAGATTTTTCCTGCATATCTCAGCCAGAAAGTTGGGGCTTTTATGATCTTCCAACACCCATCCACGATTTTGGCCAATTAATTCTGGGAATCTCTGAAAGGTTGCTTTTTTGAATATGTAAATCTTATTTCAAAGGACAGGAAAAGAAGAGGAACTTGAAGACCCGGGGACCCATCAAACTACTATACCCAGGTCCAGTTGGGAAAGTCATGGAGACAATTCCAGGATTTAGTAGGCCGTGGACCTCATTTCAAAACTGGACTCTGCCATTACATGGCTTTGGACCAGTAGTTTAACCTCCTGACCTCAATTTTCTCATTTATAAAATGAAGTGTTTGGATCTAAAAGAGCTTCTAAGTTTCTTTCTAGCTCTAAATGTAAGAATCTGCTTTATCTCCTGCTTTAGTGGGTCCAGGAGACCAGTAAAAAAATCACTTATCTTTTGCCGGTGAAGGGAAACCACGCCAGAAACAGGAGACCCTTGAACCTGTCCTGGGTAATGGAACCCAGATAGGGAAGAATCATGCAACAATCAATACACCTTGAGTTCCCAAGCTCTTAGTATGTCAAAGGCAAGGAGGGAAGTTAGCCTCATTGTCTGCTAATCCTTGCTGTTGTGAGGAATTATCAAGGCTTTCCCAAGTTTCAGCCATCCAAACTTCAGGGTCATGTTCTTGGTTGGAGCCAGGCTATAGGAAAATGAAGAATTTGTGCTAGAAGCCTGCAAGAGAGAATGCAGAAGCAGTTAAGGATATATGTTCCCCACTCATCTCCCAAAGGACTTGACTTGGAATGGGAGTGGGCAGAGTTGAGATGCATTTCTTTCTTCTCTTCCTCTTTTGGATTCAAAGGCCAAAGAAAAACCTCGTTAAAGTGTATAAACCACTTCCCTTACCCAAACCTCAAGTTGTAGCTAGGGTAATTATTATTATCCTCATTTACAGAAAAAGAAAAAAATGAGATTTGGCCACAGTCACGTACAGAACAGGTATGGTATAAAATTAACAAACCCAAATCAGATTCAGACTATACTGCTTCCTCCTGAGTATACTGACTATCTAAAACCCACTGTAGTTTGTGATTTCCCTCTTCACCTAAATTCCTGTCACAGGTTAAAATTGATTTTTCCTTCGTTCCCCTAACTTGTCTTTTTCATCCCATCCTATTAACTCAAAGTAATATACTATATGATTGTCATGTGCCAGGTACAATGTATGCTGAATAATAGAGACATGTATGCAAAAAACTGAACATTCCATGAACTTAAGAAACTTAGAATGTAGCAGCATGCAAAGTAGGAAATCATAGAGCCTTGAACACAGGAAGCATTTCATGGAAACTTGTTGATTTCTTTGCTCATTGATTATGTGCAATAAAACTGTGTTTTGTAAAAATTATCCTCTGAAAATCACTCAACAGCAAAGTACAGACAGTATCTTGAGATAATTGCACCTTGAAAAGTGTTTAAGTCTCTTATAAAGAAGGCTGTCTCTGTCAGAGAGGTGATGACTCTTTGATAGTTGCTATAGCAACAGTTGGGTGTCAGTTTTATTTTTTTACTTTCTAAGTTATAATTAAACAGGAGCAGAAGCCAGAAATGCTAATGAAAACAGAGCACAAAAAAAAATCTAAGACTCACTTGGTTAAATAACAATAATCACAACAATTGATGAACAAGACCCAAAATAAATAAATAAATACTTTTCAAAGGGCTTTACCCTTTAGGGGGATAATAATTGGAGAGTGATCATAGTCTCTAATTGTTTCTTCTTCTAATTCTCCACAGACAAGGAAATTCATGAAGAAATCAAGAGGAAAGGCTTGAAGGATGTCTATTAGGAAATTCAAACAAGGTTGCCCTTAATAGCAATTGTGGCATATGGTGGATAGAGTTGCCTTCTGCCAGGAAGAACTGGGTTTAACTATCGCTTCAAATAAATACTAGCAGACTCATCTTCGACCAATCAGCTTAACCTCTTAGGGCTTTTCAAAGCTTTCACTAATTTCCACTTGGAGAGCAAATATCAATATGTTTGACTTGGAATCAGGAAGACTTGAGTTCAAATATTGCCTCTGATACTTACTAGTCATATCTATATGTAAACATGGCACAAGCATGCACACATATGCATTTGTATACATGTCCATATTTACACAAAGACAAACATATATGCACAACCCTCTCTGTGCTGGGCCACACTCTGTCAGATAGTCTGAATTTCTCATTCAAAGGCAACTCTGGTGAGAGTGGGATTTCTTTGTTTGTTTGTTTGTTATTATTGTGGTAAGTTTATTTATTTTTAATACACACTTGTTTATGAATCATGTTGGAAGAGAAAAATCAGAACAAAAGGGAAAACCATGGGAGAGAAAAAACAGAAAAAAAAAAAGTGAATATACCATGTGTTGATTTACATTCAATCTCCTTAGATCTTTTCCGGTGCAAATGGTATTTTTGTCCAAAGTCTTCTGGGATTGCTTCAGATCACTGAATTGCTGAGAAGAACCAAGCCTTTCCTAGTTGATTATCATACTTTCTTAATGTTTCTGTGTACAATGTATCCCTGCTTGTTTCATTCAGCATCAGTCCATGTAAATCTTCCCAGACCTTTCTAAAATCAGCTTGTTCATCATTTTTTATATAACAATAATATTCCATTACCTTCATGTAACACAACTTATTTAGCCATTTCCCAACTGACAGGTATCCACTCCTTTCCCCATTCTTTGCCATCACACAAAGAGCTGCTACAAACATTTTTGCACATGTGGGTCCTTTTCCTTCCTTTATGATTTCCCTGGGATACAGACTCAGTAATAACACTGCTAGGTCAAAGGGCATGCACACTTTTATAGCCTTTTGGGCATACTTCCAGATTGCTCTCCCTAAGGAATGGATCATTTTACAGCTCCTCCAGTAATGCATCAGTGTACCAGTTTTCCCACATCCCTTCCAATATTTATCATTACCTTTTCCTGTCATATTAGCCAATCGGAGAGGTGTGAGGTGGCACCTCAGAATTATATTAATTTGTATTTCTCTAATCAATAGTGATTTAGAGCATTTTTCAATCGGAGAGGTATGAGGTGGCACCTCAGAATTATATTAATTTGTATTTCTCTAATCAATAGTGATTTAGAGCATTTTTTCATCTAACTATAAATGGCTTTAATTTTGTTATCTAAAAATTGTCGGCTCATATCCTTTGACTATTTATCAATTGGGGACTGATTGATATTCTTATCAATTTGACACCATTCTTTATATATTTTAGAAATGAGACCTTTATTTAAAATGCTGGCTGTAAAGATTTTTCCTCAGCTTTATGGTTCCCTTTTAATGTTGTTTCTGTTGGTTTTGTTTGTGCAAAAACTTTTTAATTTAATGTAATCAAAGTTGTCCATTTTGTCTTTCATAATGTTTTCTAAGTCATCTTTGGTCATAAATTCCCTCCTTCTCCAGAGAGCTGATAGATAAATTATCCCTTGTTCTCCTAATTTGTTTATGATACCATCCTTTATGGACAAATCATGTATCCATTTGACCTTATTTTGATATTATGTGTGAGATATAGGTTTATGCCGATTTTCCGACATTATTTTCTGGTTTTTCCAGCAATTCCTGTCAAATAATGAGTTCTTATTGCAGAAGCTTGAGTTTGGTGATTTATCAAATACTAGATTATTCTCTCATGTCTATCTAATCTATTCCATTGATCTACAGTCTATTTCTTAGCCAATACCAAATGGTTGTTATTATTGCTGCTTAATAGTATAGTTTTAGGTTTGGTACTGCTAAGACACCATTCTTTGTATTTTTTAAAATTAATTCCCTTGATATTCTTGACCTTTTGTTCTTCCAGATGAATTTTGTTATTATTTTTCCTAGATCTATAAAATAACATTTTGGTAGTTTGATTGGTATGACACTGAACAAGTAGACCAATTTAGACAGAATTGTCACTTTTATTATATTACCTCAGCCTAACATGAACAATTGATATTTTCCCAATTGTTTAGACTTGATTTTATTCATGTCAAAAGTGTTTAATAATTGTGTTCATATAGTTCTTGGGTTTGTCTTGGCAGGTAGACCCCAGGTAGATTTTATTTCATCTACAGTAATCTTAAACGGAATTTCTCTTTCTATCTCTTGCTGGAAAAAATAAATAACCAAGTTTGTCAGTAATATATTGAAATGTTGATGAATTGTGTGGGTTTCCTTTATATCCTTAAATTTTGCTAAAGCTGTGAATTGTTTATAATAGGTTTTTGGATGATTTTCTAGGATTATTTAAGTATATCATCATCTCATCTGCAGAGTGATAGTTTTATTTCCTCATTACCTAATCTAATTCTTTTGTTCTTTTCTTATTGCTAAAGCCAACATTTCTAGTATAATGTTAAATAATACTGGTGAGAATGGGCATCCTTGTTTCATTCCTGATCTTATTGGGAAGCCATCCAGCTTCTCTTCATTACAAATAATATTTGCTGTAGGTTTTTGATAGATACTGCTTATTATTTTGAGGAAAGTTCCCTTTATCCCTATGATCTCTAATGTTTTTAATAAGAATAGATGCTGTATTTTGTCAAAAGCCTTTTCTGCATCTATTGAGATTATTTTATCCTTATGATAAGTTGCTTTGCTAATATTTAATTTAAAATTTTTGCATCAACATTCAGTAGGCAGATTGGTCTGTAATTTTCTTTCTCTCTTTTGGCCCTTCTTGATTTAGGTATCAGTGCCATATTTGTTTCAGAGAAGCAATTTAGCAGTACTCCTTCTTTACCTATTTTTGCAAATAATTTACATAGTACTGTAATTAATTGTTCTTTAAATGTTTGGTAGAATTCACTTGTGAATTCCTCTGACCCTGGAGAATTTTTCTTAGGGAGTACATTAATGACTTGTTCAATTTCTCTTTCTAAAATGGGACTATTTAATTATTTTAGCTCCTATTTAGTTAACCTGCAATTTATACTTTTATAAATTTTCATCCATTTCAGTTAGATTGTCAAACTTGCTAGCACAGAGTTGGGCAAAATAGCTGCTAATTATTGCTTTAATTTATTTTTCATTATGGTGAGTTTACCCCTTTCATTTTTGATGCTAGTGATTTGTTTTTTTTCCCTTTCCTTTTTCTGATCAAATTAATCAAAGGTTTATCTATTGTGTTAGTTTTTTTTTCATAAAATCAACTCTTAGTTTTGTTTCTTGGTTCAATAGTTTTCTTAGTCTCTATTAAATAATCTCTCCTTTAAGTTTTAAAATTTCTAATTTGGTATTTAATTAGGGATTTTTTAATTCATTCATTTTTTAGCTTTTTTAGTTACATGCCTAATTCATTGATCTCCTTTTTCTTTATTTTATTTATGTAGCTATTTAGAGATATAAAATTTCCCCTAGGAACAGCTTTGGTTGCATCCTATGGATTTTGGTTCTGGTGAGAGTGTCGAGCACCCATATACAGAGTACATTCTGATTATTTACAAGAGTCTTCCTCACACTATCCCAGGGTCTGAGGAAGCTGTACTTTCCCTATACCCTTATGGATAAGGAAGCCTGAAAATTGAGTTCAAACTCAGCCTCTGGCTTCAGAGGCCCTTAGTCTCCTGAGTGATAGACATAGAAGCAACCTCAATGGTCTCAGAATTGGAGGGACCTTACACTAGGGCTATTCTCTCCTCAGCTTGTTATATAACTGTAAACTTAGGTCTCAAGAGCTGAATTGGTATGCCTAAAATCATAGAGAAGCAGATTGGAAGCTAGATCATAAACTTCCTAATCTCATCTTTCCCCACTAGATCATTTTTCTTCACCTATAAGATATAATGATTAAGTGGGGAATGACCACCAAGGTACATCCATTCAGGAAATGGACTTAAGTATGGCACTCCAAGAGGGCCATCTGGCAAGGCCATTGCTGCCTTAGCCCAGCCAGGATTTGTTCCATGAAGAGGGTGGTATCTAATCTAGGTTTGATGGTTATACAGGGATTTGACAGAAGCAAGAAGGAAGGGTACTAGTAGTGTAAGAGGAGCTATTTCACCTGCCCAACCCCAATTAATTTAGTTGACTAGGCGTTCTCTGCTCATGTACACATCAACTTGTTTTTTCCTCAACACTTATCTTTCTTGACCTTTCGTCAACCCCTTTTTGTCTTTATGTTTTCCTCTCTAGGATTTCCTGAACCTGGGATTTTTTTTGCACCTATTGAAGTGTTTCTCCTTCTCTCTCCTTTTCAGGATCTTCATCCAGGTCACATCTGTTAACCATAGAGGCTCTTCTTTGGAATTTCTTCACTTCTCCCTCTTTATTTCATATGATGATCCCACCATCTCTCATCAATTCAATTATCTCTGTGCCACTATTCCTCAAATCTATTTGTCCAGCCTCTGTAGATTCCCATCTCCCCACTTGTTATGGGCCAGAAGCCTCCAGAGGCCTCCAAGAAACCTGCACCCAGAGAACATTACATTTAAGAAGAGAATATTACACCCGCTGCCTACTGGATATATTAAAGTGGATGTCCCACAAACATCTTAAAGTCAATAGATACAAACCTGGACTCTGTAGCCTCACACAAACACACACACACACACACACACACACACACACACACACACTTTCAAGCACTCACTCACTCACTCACTGATAACAAAGCCCTACCATCTTCCTTTTTTGTCACTGTCCAAGGTACCAACTTACTCCCTCACCCAGGCTCACAACCTTAGTGCTGAAACTTCCTCTCACTCTCCCTATCATGTCTAATCTGCTTCCAAGCCCTACTGATTCTAAATCTCACATCTGATGTGATGTGGCTCCCTACAACTTAAAATAATATATGAAATTCTCTGTATGACATCCAAGTCTTTTATATGCTGTCACACCCCAAAACTAACTCCAACCTTCCATCCTCCTCTTTTATACTTTCTTCTCTCTTAGGTTATTAGGACAATACTCTCTTTGGATTTTCCTCTTCCTATCTGATGAGCTGCCTGTCTCCTTTGTTCCCTCTTCTCCAGGTCATACTTTCTAACCAGAGGTGTCCCTCCAGGCTCTATCCTGAGCTCTCTCCTCTGCACCTTCTATACTATTTCACTTGATGACTCATGAGCCTTCAAGGATTTGTTTACCATCTTTATGCTGACAGTTCTGAAATGTACCTTTCCTTTCCCAGTCTCTCTGCAGACCTCCAATCTACCATCTAGAACTAGATGTTCAATCTTAAACTCATTATGACCAAACAGATCTCATTATCTTTCTCCAAAAACCTCCCTTCTTTCTCACTTCTCTGGGATTGTAGAGGGCTTCACCATCATCCCAGACTCTAGTCTCACAATTTAGGAATCATTCTAGATTCCTCAAGATCTCACACTCTCCCCATATGCAATATTATGCAGGACCTTTCAATTTAATCTTTGCAGAACCTATCAAATACACCTTTCTTCTGACACTCCTGCTTTTGTAGTGCAGGCCTTCATCACCTCATTCATATCTGGACTTTTGCAATAGTTGGCATCTGCTTTAAGAACCTTCCCCAGCAATCAATCCTCCATTCAAGCACTTAAGTGATGTTCCTAAAAGAAAGGTCCAGTCTTGTCACTTCCCCAACACATTCATTGAATTCAAGAGTCCCTGTCACCTTCTGAAGCAAATACAAAATCCTATCTTTCCTTATCAAAGCCCTTTATAACCCAGTCCCACTCTTTTCAGTCAGCTTACATCTTACTCCCCAGACACAGACTCTGATCCAGTAACATTGATTTCATTATTGTTGCCTTAAACAAGACATTCTATCTCTTAACTCCTGGCATTTTCCTTCTGATCTCCTATGTCTTCCGTGGTTTGTCTCCCCTTCATCTCTACCTTCCCTGGCTTTCTCAAAGTATCAACTTCTATAGGAAGCCTTTGTTCATTCTTATGTCTTCCTTCTATTCATTATATTCTACTAATTCTGTATATAGCTTATTTGAATGTATTTGTTTGCATGTTGTCTCCTCTTTTAGACTGTGATTTCCTTGAGACCAGAAGCCATCTTTTTTCTTTATTTGAATCCCCAGTGCTTATTCATAATTCCTTTAGAGACCAGATGCTCAATATCTGTTGACTTATATAGTAGAACGGCTTCTTGGAATGAGGAAGAGGAAGGATCCTAAAAAAAATTCTGCTGATATGAAAAAAAATTAATAAAATCATCCCCAAACAAAAGAAAGCTGCATGTTTAATTTATTATAGATTCCAAAAAGAAAAGTAAGATTCATATAAAAATCAATTTTATAAAACCTCTTTCTGCTCCTTTACATGTAAGTGTTCATTTATTTGGTGTTTTTTAAGGCGAGTATTGAAAAAAGAAAAACCAATAGTGAATGGGAAATGTAATTATTGGGAAAGATGTTCCCTTTTCATGAATCTGGAAAGGTTGCTTATAAGAGGACAAACTGGGACTGAGTCTTGAAGACTCCAAAAGACACTCTTCCAAAGGTGGAAAAGCAGTGGAGAAATGCTTTAGGAAGGGCCCAGAGGTGGGAGTTCAGCTGTTTTGAGGAACAACAGGTTGCTCAGTTTGTTTCGAATGGAGAGAGAGTGAAGGCTAACAACATACAATGAGTCTAGAAAGACAGGGGCTTCAAATGCCCAACTGGAGAAATTATATTGATCCTAAAAGTAAGAGAAAAACATAAAAGCTTCCTTGGCAGAATATCAACTATGTCAGACTGGAGCATTAGGAAATTTTATTTCACAGCTTTCTGGAGGATGGATTGCAGAGGAAAGAGGACAGATACAGAAATCTCAATTAATATGCTGTAGAAATAGAAGAGGAAGGGAAGCTAGTTGGGGTAGTGGATAGAGCACCAGCTCTGAAGTCAAGAGGACCTGAGATCAAATCTGGTATCAGTTACTTAACACGTACTGGGAGTGTGACTCAGGGCAAGTCCCAATCAATCCCAATTCCCTCAGCAAGAAAGAAAGAAAGAAAGAAAGAAAGAAAGAAAGAAAGAAAGAAAGAAAGAAAGAAAGAAAGAAAGAAAAAAAGAAAAAGAAGTAGTTGAGGAGAGAGGTGACAAAGGCCTGGAAAAGTGACAATATGAGCAAAGAAATGGGGCTGGAATAGCAGTTGGCAAATGACTGTGGATGAGCAGAAAGAGGATTTAAAAATAACTCCAAATTTGTAGCCATGAGAGACCAAAAGAATATGGGTGCCTTCAGTAGAAGGAAGGAAGTTTGAAAAAGGAGAAAGTTGTAAATGTTTGTAGAGGGAAGAAACAAAAAAGTTCTGCTTAGAACAGTAGAGTTGGAAATGCCTATAGGGCACCCAATTGGAAATTTTCAATCAGCAACTGGTGATGTGGGCCTAGAGTTCAGGGAAGAAGGCCTAGACCCTTGGGTTATGGTGATAAAACCCAGAGAAGATGAGGAGATCACCAGAAGTGTGTAGAGGAGAAAACTCAAAAAGAATCCAAAGGGTCCCCACATTGAGGAAGGGGAATATGGATAATTATCTAGCAAAAGATCCTAAGAAAGAACACAGAACAAGAAGTTCTTGTTCATCATTGCAGAGCAAGAGCAGCATACATTGTTGGATCAGGGCCCATCTTCCCAGGGACTCTCTGCTGTTCCTTCAGGGCTTCTGGATTCAGCTGGATATAGGTCAGCCCCTCAGGGTCTTCAGCCTCAGGAACCTAAAGAAAAACAAGGCAGGGGAGCGATCAACCAGTATCACTTGAGTGATACTGTGATGATACTTCCTTTGAAGGAAGAAAGAACAAGATGATGGGTCAGTTACTGAGAAGTGGATGAAACCAAGAGCTAGAATATAGGAGGGAAGCTGGGAGAGATGAGTCTGAGACTGGGGAGGAGGCAGGGTCCTCCCAGAAGGGATGAGAATAACTCACAGTTGTCCTCGAGCTACTGCATTTGGTCCCCCGGGCATCTGAATTGGAGAGAAGGTTCTGTCAGTTGGAACTCCTGAGATCAGGCCTTCCCAAGGACCCAGGCAGGATTCCTGCCCCACCACCTGCCTCAGTCACTTACACTCAGTCTCATGTTGGGGAGCTCTAGATTTGGAAGAGAAGCAGACAAACCAAGTACAACTGAGGCACCTTGGGAATCAATGAGAAGAAAAGAGGTTGGGGTTGAGGAGCTCTTTCATGCTGGGAAAATCACTCATCCTTCTCTCCCCAATAGAATCACAGAAGATCTAAGATCACACTAAACAAAGGAGGCAAGGGAAGATGACCTGAAGCTCCCTACCTTCTGGAGGTGTCTCCATGTGAAATCACTGCTGAGAGAGAAAGAGGGAAACCTGGGTCAGTCCAGCCTGTGATTTAGAGCTTGAAGGCACCTTAAAGATGATTTCAGGTTGGCCTCCACTTTCACAGCTGAAGATACTGAGGTCCCAGTGGTACCCATGCTACTGAATCCCTCAACTCCCTTTCTGTTTCATTCCTTTCCTCCCCAAACTCACCAATCTGAGCATGGCAATGACAGCCAAAAGTTAAGAAGAGGAGGAGGAAAAGTATAAAGGCACAGCTGAGGGCAGTGATGAGGATGGTTTTGGTTTCTATAACTGGAGAAGTAAAAACATTAGTCATCAGGCTCTGTTGTCCTCTCACAAATGATCCCCGCCATGGTCAGATCGAAGGGGTCACTGACCCCTTTCCACATCTCATAGACCCTGACTTCTTGTGAGACATTCATTCTGCTCCTCTAGAAAATGGATGGAAAAGGTAAGATCCCAAGAATGAAGATTCTGAAAGCCAACCCCCACCCTCACTCCCAAGCAGGATCCCAATGGCCCTGAAATTCCGGGAAAAGGCAGGGGCTTCCCTTGCTCTATTTCTTCAACTCTCCCAGTGAGAGCCAAAGGGATTCCTGGGGCTTTTTGCCCAGTTGTGTAGATTAAGAGCTTAGTGATAAGGGGAAACTACAATCATTCTTCAGATGGACTTTCAGGCATCCAGCCCTCACCTTGTATTATGAGTTCCAGGGGATCACTGGGCAGGACAAGGACAGGGCTGTCTCTCCCAAGGAGATAAGAGCACCTGTACCTTCCAGTCTGGTTGATGTTCACGTGGATCAAGGGGAACTCTGCCCTGTGCTGGGTGGGCTCACTGGTACTCACAGGCCTCTCCTCTCCCTCCTTGTACAGAGCAAACTCCACACCTCGGGATGGCCCCTGACACAGGAGGGTCACGTTGGCCCCCAAGGTTACCTTGGAACTGGGCCGGGCTGAGAGAGAGGGCTTGGGAAGGCTGTCTGCGGGAGAAAGCAGGGACCAGAATTCTCCAGGTCTCCAAAGAGTTAGCGAACCTCGGGGGATCCCCTGCCATTCTTTCTTTTAGTCCCAGCTTCTCTTTGCCTTTCCTGCCTTACTGGGAACTTAACTCTTAAAAAAAACAACCTAGGGTTTTTTATTTTCTATTACACACTGGAGTTCACCCCTACTCCAACCCTGTACAGTGTCAGAGGGAAAAGTGTCCCACTACCCCACCCCACTTCTGAGGTCCCAGGGTTCCATCTAGAAAGGCCTCCTGGCAGATCTGGGTGTCCTCTGGGGTGTGAGCTCGGCAGGTGCCAGCAAGGCCCTGGGGCTGACCTCCCTTCCGGGCAGGGTGCCACCTCCGGCCAAAGGCTGCAGATATTCCCTGGAGGAGCAATGCCCACCTCACTCATTCTCAGGGAGTGAAGTTTGCTCCTGCCTCCATCGAAGAATCAGGGGTCCTCCAAATTTTTAAAAAGGGTGCCAGATCACTGTACCTCAGTCTGTTGGAGGCCAGACTATAGTAAAACAAAAACTTCATTTTGTGGGCCTTTAAATAAAGAAACTTCATAGCCCTGCGGGAGGAGGATAAACGTCCTCAGCTGCCACATCTGGCCTGTGGACCATAGTTTGAGGACCCCTGAATTCTAACTCATTCACATTGGCCAGGGTGGCCCCTCCCACGGGGCTTCCTCCCTTGGCTCCCCCACTGTCCTGCACGGGGCTCACAGGGCTCCTCATACTGACCTCTCCCAAACTGTCCCCAAGAATCCGGGGCCTGTTCAGGCCCCCAGTCCCGCCCCTGCTCTCTCACCTGTCACCCAGAGCTCCAGGGTCTCACTGGCTTCCGACCTGACATGTGGGTGGGAAGTGTAGTAGTACACGCAGCTGTAGCTCCCAGAGTCCTGGGCACTTGGAGACTTCAGGGTGAAATTGGTTTCCAAAAGGGTTTCCTGGTTCTTTTGCAAGGGCTCCTGTGTCCCCGCCTTCAGCAGAAGAAATGTCACCAACCGATTGGGTGAGGATGATGGTCTCCTGCACCTGAACGTCACTCCCTCCCCTGGTGCCACCACAGGACCCGGCTCAGCATGAAGAGTCGGCCTGGGAGGAGATGCTGGGAGAGAGAGGAAGGATATGGGGGAGGGGAAAGGAAAGCCCAGAGTCAGAGCTTGACTAGTCTGTGACTGGGTCAGGAGCCTGAGGTTTCCACCTCCTGGACCAGAATTAATGATCATCATAGTCATTGATAATAAGAACTCCTGGTGTTTGTATAGTGCCCCCTAGGGGCCAGGTGCTGTGCAAGGCATTTGACAGACATTATCCCGTTGGAGCCGCACAGCCTGGATGCTGAGTGCTCAGATTATCCCCATTTTACACAGAAACACATTGAGGAAGACCAAGGTTACCTGCCTTGCCCAGAATCACATGCTGCTAAGTGTCCTTTTGCTTTTTCATTTCCTTCACAGGCTAATTGTACATGATTCCAGAGTCCGATTCTTTTTATACAGCAAAATAACTGTTCCGTCATGTATACTTATATTGTATAAGTTAAATACATATTTACAAAATACATTTACATAAATAAATACAAATACATATTTAACATATTTAACATGCATTGGTCAACCTGCCATCTTGGGGAGGGGTTGGGGGGAAGGAGGGGAAAAGTTGGAAAAAAAAGTTTTACAATTGTCAATGCTCTAAAACTACCCATGCAGATCTCTTGTACCTCAAGCATGATCCCAATGGCCCTGAAATTCCGGGGAAAGGCAGGGTCTTTCCTTACCCTATGGGATTCCTGGGGGTATTTGCCCAGTTCTACAGATTAGGGGTTTAGGGAGAAGGGGGACCTACAATCATTCTTTAGATGGACTTTCCGGCATCCAGCCCTCACCTTGTATTATGAGTTCCAGGGGATCACTGGGCAGGGCCAGGACAGGGCTGTCTCTCCCAAGTTGATAAGAGCACCTGTACCTTCCAGTCTGGTTGATGTTCACGTGGATCAAGGGGAACTCTGCCCAGTGCTGGTGGCTCACTGGTGCTCACAGGCAGCTCCTCTCCCTCCTTGTACAGAGCAAACCCCACACCTCGGGATGGCCCCTGACACAGGAGGGTCACATTGTCCCCTGAGGTTACCTTGGAACTGGGCCGGGCTGAGAGAGAGAGGGCTTGGGAAGGCTGTCTGCAGGAGAAAGCAGGGACCACAGCTCTCCAGGTGTCCAAGGAGTTAGCGAGCCTCAGGGATCCCCTGCCACTCTTTCTTTTATTCCCAGTCTCTCTTTGCCTTTCCTGCCTCACTAGGAATTTCACTCAACTCTTTAAAAAAAAAAACCCTAGATTTTCTTTATTTTCTATGACATTGTTCACCCCTTTTCCAATCCTGCACAGTGTGTCAGAGAGAAACTGCCACCAGTGCACCATCTCTCATCCTGAGTTCCCAGGGCTCAATTAGAAAGTCCTGAACGTCCTCTGGGGATGTGAGTTCACAGGTGCCAGCAAGGCTCCGGGCTGACCTCCCTTCCGGGCAGGGTGCCACCTCCGTGCCAAAGGCTGCAGATATTCCCTGCAGGAGCAATGCCCACCTCGCTCATGCTCAGGGAGTGAAGTTTGCTGCTGCTTCCATCTAACTCGGATCACATTGGCAGGGCGGCCCTCACACGGGGCCTCCTCCCTTGGCTCCCACCTCTCCTGCACGGGGCTCACAGGGGCTCTCACACTGACCACTCCAAGAATCCGGGGCCTGCTCTGCTCCCCAGTCCTCCTGCTCTCTCACCTGTCACCCAGACCTCCAGGGTCTCACTGGCTTCTGACCTGACATGTGGGTGGGAAGTGTAGTAGTACATGCAGCTGTAGTTCCCAGAGTCCTGGGCACTCAGAGACTTCAGGGGGAAATTGGTTTCAGAAAAGTTTCCATGGTACATTTGCAAGGGCTTCTGTGTCCCCGCCTTCAGCAGAGCAAATGTCACCAACCGAGTATATGACAATGATGGTCTCCTGCACCTGAAGGTCACTTCCTCCCCTGGTGCCCCCACAGGACCCGGCTGGACATAGAGAGTCGGCCTGGGAGGAGATGCTGGGAGAGAGAGGAAGGATGTGGGGGAGGGGGAAGGAAAGCCCAGAGTCAGAGCTTCACTAGTCTGTGACTAGGGCAGGAGCCTGAGGCTTCCACCTCCTGGACCAAAACTGATGATCATCATAGTCATAGATAGTAACAATTCCTGGTGTTTGTACAGTGCCCCCAGGGCCAGGTGGTATGCAAGGCATTTGATAGTATCCCATTGGACCCTCACAGCCTGGGTGCTGAATACTCACACTGTCCTCATTTTCCAGGAGACTTTGAGGGAGGCCAAGGTTACCTGCCTTGCCCAGAACCACAGACTGCTAAGTGTCCCAGACCAAATTTGAATTGAGGGGCTTTTGACTCCTGGCCCAGCCCTCTCACTGCCATATCCCTTGGCTTCCATGTTTGGAGCTACAAAGATCCTGGGCTTAGCACTTAGTGGGCAAGGCTAACAAGGAAACTGAGAGGGGAACAGATGACTTCTGTTGCATCTTCCCCTCCCTGACAACCCTCCCTTCCCCAGCCCCTCAGGTAGACTCCCTTGGTCTAGTCCTGCCCTGCTCTTCCCACCCATCTGCACACAGGCTGGCAGCCTCCTTAGCCACTGACTCAGCGTCTCTGAGCATGGAGACCACTGTCCCAGGCTCTCCTGCCCCCTCAAAATGTCAGGAGATCCCAGACCAAGCTCACTTCCTCTGGTGTCCCAACTGTCCCTGGCAGCTCAGCTCTGCTCCCAGGCTTCCTTCTCACCATCCCTGGCCCCAGGGCTTCAGCCTCTGACGTCCTGATTGCACCGTCCCTCAGAGGAAAGGGGGGAGCTGCGTCCCTCACAGAGAGGCAGAGACACTGGGGAGAATGCTGGGTAAGGTCTCTGTGGCTTGGGGACTTCAGAGCCTCCAGGGCACCTGCCTGCAATAAAATGTCTAGCTCCCTCTGAGGACGGGCCGGCACAAGACTGACACCGGCCCCAGAGCTGTAGCCACCCCTGACCCCTCAGTCACCAGGAGATAGCTGGGCCCAGAAGGTTCTGGATGGAGATTTCCATCCTCCCTGCCAAACTAAATGTCCAGAGGTTAATGAGAGCCCAGCAGGGTGGCGGAGGGCTGCCCTTTGCCCCCTGACCCAGCCCCTCGGGCCTGTCCATGTCCAAGTCACAGAGATATTCTGGGCCCCAGAGGGCCCAAAGGGCAGTGGTGAATGTGAAGAAAGGAAGAGGGGGAGACAAAGAATCACCCACAAATACACAGGCCTGGGAACAAACGGACCCGCAGAGACACGTGTAGACAAGCACAGAGCCAGGCTCACACAGGTTGCACACATAGGCTCACAGGTCACTGCACACTCATGTACACACGTACACACACACACACACACATACACACAATACTGTAGAGACACACCTCCTGGACACATGCCCTCATAATCATCTGCACCTGCACTGATGAGCGTGTACACGTGTCTACAGAACTACATGTAGTATAAATGTGGTACATCATGCACATGTGTGTATACATGTCCATAGAAACACACACACACAAAATAAGACCACTAGGTCCCAGCCAGCCTGGACTTCTCATTCAGATGCAACCCTGGGGAGAAAGTTGAGCAGCCAGGTCCAAGGGCCTTTCAGGCGCCTTGTCACCCTCCCAGGGCCTGAGGGAGCTCCCCCTCCCTGCTTCCTTGTGGGGAAGGAAGCATCACCTCTCAGCTCAAACCCAGCCTCGGGCCTCGGGCCCCTTACCCAGGGGCAGCCTCATTGGCTCTTAGGCATGAGCTACTCTGACCTCAGCTTGTTATTCAGGAGTAAAATGAGACTGCAGAGACGCCCTGCCAGGCCTAAGAGCACAGAGAAGCAGAACTGACAAAGGAGCCGGGTTGTGAACCTCTGCATCCCATCCTCCCCCCTGCCCCTCCATCCTTCCATCACCCATAACTGAGAATGGCTGTGTGGGGAAGCCCACCGACATGCGTCCATTCAGGACTGGGAATGGGTGTGAGTCTCCCAGAGGGGCAGGGGCAGGGTCCAATGTTCCACCGGGAGGCTGGCTCTGATCAGGGTTTCCTGGTTATGCAGAGGCCTGACAGAGCAAGGAGGAAGGGCCCTAGTAGTGTAAGAGGGACTGTTTCATCTGCCCAACCCCAATTAACTTAGCTAACGAGATGTTCTCAGCTCAGATCCAGGCGCCTCCCACATGATGTTAAAGAATTATTCAAAGAATTAGGGGAGAAACTCAAGTTGGGAAGGAGAAAAATGAAAATAGGATGAAATCCGATTTCTCAAAGAATAAGTTGTATTGGCAGAATGAGGCCAGAAACTGTGCCAAGCCTTACTTATGGGCTACAGGGGGACAGTCATAGGGACTCTCCAAGCCCAGCAAAGCCTCCTTCTGACCCATTGCTGGAATGTTCCTGCACATGTCACCTGGGCTTCCCCTGGCTCCAGAAGGGCTCCCAGTTCTTGCAGTAAAGATTGAAACATCATCAGGGGCTTCCATGTAGTGATTTGAAATGCTTTGGTCCAAAGTGTTTGTTCCCTCTAGTTTATGCCATTGGGAAATTATGCTAGAACGCAATTAAAGAAGTTTCTCACTGGACCATCTTGTTTGTACACAAGGAGAATAATGAAGTATGAATCCCCTTACTCAGCCTGAGGGGATCCTGTGCAATCTGATGTATAAGAGAACCAGGTCCGGATTCAAAAGAGTTGCTTTTAATCCCGATATAATCATTGTAGGAACCAATAACTCCACAGCTTCATCCAAGCCATCCTCTCCTTATACCTCCCTGATGTTTATGAGGCAAATGGAAGAGGGATTCAGGTTCCTTCTCCTTCTTGATTCCCTTAGGAATGACAAATGAATCAATGGAGGCCCCTCCCTCCCTAATAGTCAGAAATAGACCAATGGAGTGGACCCACCCCAGCTTCTCCCTCCTTGATTGCCCTCAACAAGAGACCCCAAAGGGAAACACTCACCTAACTGTGCCCTAATCACCCAGATGCAGCACAGCCCTGGAAGAAAAGGAGATTATTGATGACTCCAAATGCCCTCCAGCTGCTTCCCTAAAGGTTCTTTCCCCAGGTCCTCCCTGACAAGAACAGAGGCAGATTCAGGTGGCAGAGAGATCTGGGACCTGCTCAGCCAAGAACACTGCCTCAGCACCGAAGGTCTATCTCCATACCCTGCAGTGTGTGAGCCAAAAGCTCTTCTCCCACTTTCCTCCTCCCCAGCCCAGCCCAGGAGCTCACCAAGGTACAGCAGACACAGGAGGTCTGCGTCCATGGTGCGCCTGAGATTCCCAGACCTCAGTGAGCACACAGCAGGAGTCGGCAAGCCCTGAGAGAGGTCCTGCTCAGGATGTGGTAGGGGACCCGTTGTCTCCTCCCACCAGTCTGGCCACACTCTTTCCACTCTGAGAATCGTTACCTGGAAGACATCTTACTGAACTCTCCCTCTGAGAGGACCAGAACCTCAGCAGGAGGCCAGTCTTCCAAAGAGTGTGAGACAAAATCCCTGAGACTGAGGGAAACATCTCTCGGGGTCACCGCAGTGGCTGGAAGCTTCGAGCTGGGGCTCAGAGAGAGGTGTTAGGGGAGGACAAGCACTAGGCTGGGAAGGAGGATCTGGGTTCCAGCCCCACATTTGCCTCTGATCACTCATGTAATAAATGCCATGATTGGAACAGATGGTCACCCAGGGCCTCTGTGCCTCTCACAATATAAGAAGCAGATCATCTTCAAAGTTGGACCACAACTCTCTCTGACCAAAATTTGGGTCTTTAGAGGAGAAACTCGGGGAAGGCTTCCCTCCCACCCAAGCAGACTCAGGGAGAAGCTTCAGACACTCTCCTCTCAGCCTATATGTGGTGCTCAGAGAGGAGGGATCCTGAGCTCAGACCTAGCTCTTATTCCTCATTTCCTTTTCTCTCCCATGGGGTGGACAGATTCTAACATCTCAAAGATTCCTCCCAGCTTAGGCCCTCTGGGATTCCATTCCTGACCTTCAGTTCTGTCTCACCATCCATGCTTAGGTGGCAGATGATGACTATTTTCTGGCTTTGAGCTTCACTGTTTTGGGGTGGCCTGGTCAAGTTTTCCCAGTAATGTCACCATCATTCTCCATAGGTGCTCATGGATTCTAGGGAGAATGAGGCTCAGTTCTCTAATGGTTTCTGGTCAGAGGCAGCTTCCAGGCCCCTGTGCTCAACAGGTGGAAGCTTCCAAAAGAAGATAGCATTAGAAATGGGACTAAGCCATCATGTGCTTGCCTGACTTTTAGTTTGGTTGTCCTTTGAGGGAACACTCACCCCAGCTTTTAATGAGATGCTCTCCAACCAAAAGGATTTTTGACTTATTGTTGGTTTTCTGTCTTATCGATCAAATGTTTGAGCACGCAGCTGAAATGCACGCAAATCGATTTATTTACGTATAATATCCATGTGCAGCCATACTGATCCTGTGCTCAACAGAACACATTCAAAAAGGAAACCGTTGCAGAAAAGGAGATGATAAGAATAGCCACTCTTTGAAAATCATCTTTTCTTTAATGAAATGAAAATATGTTTTCCTTTCTGAATCTGGACTTCACATCTAAGGAGATCTCCTTGAATTCACGATAATCCTTTAGTTCAGAACAAGGGAACAAACCATGGTACAGAGAGCTGGACCTTTCCAGTCATTGTGGCAATTTGGAGAGCTCAAGAGGTAAAGAGTTCCTGCATGCCGATCATCAGCAGGCTTCTCCTTCCTAGGACTGCTTGGCTTTTCAGGAGAGGAAGTTCATCACGTGATCCCTCTGCACACTTCTAACACCTAAGCTCTTACTTGACTGCCCCGGAACCCTGGACCTGATGTTGTTACTAATACATTATAGATAGAAAGGGGGAAGCATGTCAACATTACCCCAAGGTTTATGGCTTTTTGTTCTCTGTGAGAACCACAATGGCATCACTAAGTCGGGTCAAGGTATATTATGATTGTGGCTGATCAGACCGATAGGTGCTTGGAAGCTACCCAATTCAGGTACAATGGGAGGGAGATGGGTCAAGTCTCTAATCTAGCATGAATTTTGGAGCCATGCAATTCCTGTTTAGAATAACTGCTGTGGGTAGGGTTGGTGCCAGGGATCCCTGCGTCTCATAATTGATTTCAATGTTCTTACCTAGACCTTGGGAGTGTGCTTGTACCATTCTTTGACCAGATGAAGTTACCAAATGGACTTAAGTTTCAACAAGTGAGCAAGCCCGTCAGAGTCTCTCCAGTAGAGTTTGAGGTTTGGTAATTCAGTCCCACACAGCTTCTAGAAACCTGGCATATTTTCTCACGTAATCTTCAGCATCTTCCTGACCTTCACATGGAAGCTAATTCAATTTGCTGACTGATGTTTTCTAAGCATAAAAAATGAGTTCAAACAGTAGTGCTGTAGACCTGCATTTGGTAGTCAGCCTATTAGTCATCTCTCTCCCACATTTGCTTTGAAATCTCCCAAACACTGAGCCAGCTCTGTGGTGTCTTATTTTCAATCCTACATTATATTTACATCTTGAGTATATACTGCCAAGATAGTGAATTTATCCAGCAACATTCAAACGTTTCCCTTTTGCTGTATCTGATGCACCATGTATTGATAATGTGGTACTAGACTGGTGAAAAGCCTGAGCTTTTATTGTCCATTTTAGGCCAAATTAGAAAAGCAGCAGAGATTCGATCTGTAGTTTACATGTCATCAAAGCCTCAGAGATTTTCTTGAGTGCCAATCATCTGTACAAAAGCCCAGTATCAACTCTTCTTTACTTTATCCAATTTCTAGCCTTTAAAAGTTAAATAAATGTACTGGCAGTACAGTAGCTGATCTTGTGCTGTTTGTCTTCTTTGAAGGCATCTGACAATATTGAAGAAAATTTGGTTATAAGCATGAAAGCAAGCACACAGCCTTGCTTCCTCCATTGGTGATTGGAAGATGTGAGAGCATTGTCCATTATGCAAAATCGAGGCGAAGAAACCATCATGACATAAAAGACTCTGAATACAATTTTCCCAATTCTAGTAAGTCCTTAGAACGACAAAAAAGACAATGTATATCATATATAGCTTGCTATTCAATCCTGAGTTTCTCTTGGACTCATAAAGCAGCTATTACTCAGCCCTTTCTGAGATCCAGTGACTCTTAGAAATGACCATCTTCCCAGTGAACAATGAGACCCTGGAAGGAGACTCTGATAAGAATCTTGACAGCATAAATAAGAGAAAAGACTTCACTGTGTTTGTCACAGGACAACCTATATATTTTCCTCTACAGAGATGGATGATGGAATCATTCTTTTACTCAGAAGATAACTTCCTCTGCCATATAACCCAGGATATTTCCATAGCATTTCTATGCACAGTGATCTGCCTTCAAAAGCTCAGCTGACTAGAATCAAGCATTGCCAAATGGAGGAGCCATGGTGTCCAAATTTCTCCTTCAGAAAGATTTGCCTAGAGGGATTGACTTTAACATGATCACTGGCACCAGCATTGATTGATGATGACTACTTGAGAACACTATGGAAGCTCTCAGTCCACCTCTTCAAGCTTTCAGTCCACCTCTTCCAGATCACACTCTTATTACTAAACAATGAGCTTTTTCAGCACTGAATAGTTAAGAAGTTCTAGAGGGTTTTGGTTCATAAATAACCTTCAGGGCATTATAAAAGTGCACAGTGATTTTAGGTATATGTGGCAAAAGGAGCTGTATAGCAGGAAATAACCTAAGGAGGAGTAACAAGGTGTGTAGAGGAGGAAAACAGGAAGGCAGTAGTGAAAGGTTGTTCACCAGATTAATGATTTTGTTATTGAGTAGCCTGTACTGTGACGGGGTAAAGACAAAGAGAGCTGAGTATGAGATGACTTAATGAGATGGTAAATGAGAAGGAATGTAACTGTGAGAAGCGGCAGATGGCATTAGAGAAAATGTAGGGTGCTTAATACACGCTTGTAAGTATTAGTACTCTAGTGTGTCGGATGCTCTGTGGGGAAAGAGAGCAGCTGAGGGAGCTGTTTCAGAGATGTCCTACTACCTGGAGGATGGTAAGGAACCAGTTATACTTCCCGGGGTAGGGGACTACAGTTAAGACTCTTTGGTGAGTTGAGGGAACTCAACAACTGGTGGCCAAACAGGGACATTCTGCTGGACAGGGGTCCCTGGAGGAAGTCTCCATAGCCTCACAAATTGAAAAAATTTGAAAAATTTGTGGAAGTCGGATGAGCTTAGAAAAATGGGATAATGTAAGTTAGATCCCATTGCAAGACCCAAAAAATAATGAAGTTTATGTACACCAGATTTATAATTTAGTTAAGGGGCAAAGGATGAAAGCAGATATAAAGTTTTGTAGACAAGTTGTAGTGAAACTTTGGAAATTTTCCCCTTGGTTAGAACAATACAGGATTAAATCTAAAGCAGGGAGAGTGGTGGGCTCAAATGTTCTTATGTCCTTTACAATCTAATCAAAACAACTCCAGGAGGCTCTATGCTTCTGCCCATTTTAGTGAGTGAAAAGTACAGACTGGTAATTCTTTGTTGGTGATCCAGAGCCACACTTGAACAAGAAAGCAACCAAAAAGAAAGTACAGGGACTCTGCACGGCTGCCTCCTGCAGAATCTTGAGCACTAGGGCATGGAATGCTTACCTATTGCCCTTTAAATCCGTCTTTGGGCCATTTTTAAATTAAAAAAGTGGCGGCTGTGGAAGAGGCAGGGGCATATGAATTGCCACCTCCACCTAGTGATTGGCAAACAAAGACCGAGCAGAACACACCCCCAGAAGAGGAGGAAACTCGGACTTTGTTGTGGAATGTGGCCCAGTTAGTAAAACAATAGAAATAGTTAAACCAGTTTTTAAAAGAAATACAGGTTATAAATAGTCCTAGAACTCTACCTAGTGACCAACATACCAAAGTGGTTAGATTATAATTAGAAAGTAAAAAAAGGGGGAGGAAGTTTCTGGAGCCCCTATTACTTTTTGTTCTCTTTCTAATGTTAAGTTACCAAAAATTGCCCAATTATATCAACAATTTCATATAAGTATTCCTTCTCATGTGATTACTGTAACTTCTGTTGATGGCCCTAATATTTTTATAGATGCTACAAAAGACCATAGGGCTAATTTTTATATACCTTCCCTGAATATTCTATGTGTTTTATCTACTCCTTATGACTCTACCCAGAAAAATGAATTATATGTTATTTTATATGTATTACAACATATCTCTCCACCTTTTAATATTATTACAGATAGTCAGTATGCTTATATAGTGGTTAAGAATTTAGAGAGAAGGTAAAGAAATGTTTAAAATGTATTCCTTTTGCCCCTCATAAATGTGATCCTACTTATAATCCAAAAGGAGATAAGCCTAATGATATTTGGCAAATGGATGTTACTCACTGGAGAACACCATGTGTTCATGTAACTGTAGATACTCATTGTAATTTTATAGTAGCTACTCTTCAAACTGGAGAGGCATTAAAACATGTTATTTCTCATTTATATCATTGTTTTGCTTCTATTGGTGTGCCTCAACAGATAAAGACAGATAATGGAACTTCTTATACTTCAAAAGGTTTTCAGTCCTTCTGTTCTGGATTTGGTATCACTCATGTGACAGGTATTCCTTATAACCCCACAGGCCAGGCCATAGTTGAAAGAGCTAATAGAACCCTTAAGGCACACCTGATCAAACAAGAAAAGGGAGTGTCATGGGGTAGGCCAAAAGGTCGCTTAACCCAAAGTATGTTAGACAAAGCAGTATTTACATATAATTACTTACAATTTTCTGCCAATGAATTAACGTCAACCATTTGTTTTTGGCATACATTTGAAAGGACACAGTCTGACACAAAAGTACAATACCAACAATTACAAAAGGAAAAAAATTAATACAGTGCTATGGAAAACAGAGGAAGGAAATTGGCTAGGTCCAGGGACAGTTGAGGTGTGGGGTCCCGGGTATGCTCTCATTGTTGCAGATGAAAACAGATGTGAGCGGTGGGTACTGATCAGAAGGATTCAGGTCATCAAGGAGGTCAAATGGAACAAGAGGAGAAGGCAGAAAGAGCTACAGAGAAGAAGCTCCCAGGACCAGAGGCTTTTGCACAGTACCAGCCTCGGCCTCAGGTTGCTATACAAGCTGTTGAATTAATGGGGCCATGACACATCAAGGCGTTGAGATTCATAGACAACAGACAGGGCTTAGGTTGAGGATACTTGGGAGTACTGGATTTAACCACGCTCCATTAACGAGGCTGAACCTCCCCTCTGCTTCTGTACCATAAATGGGGTTTCCCTTGCCTCTTACCTGAGTGGTACCTACATAACAAGAAAAGGGAGTTTTAAGGTGATTTTAGGTATATGTGGCAAAAGGAGCTGTATAGCAGGAAAAAACCTGAGGAAGGTGTAGCAAGGTGCGCAGAGGAGGAAAGGAGGAAGGCAGTTGTGAAAAGTTGTTTGCCCCAAGATTAATGATTTTGTTATTGAGTACCCTGTACCCTGATGGGGTAAAGACAAAGAGAGCTGGGTATGAGATGATGTAATGAGATGGTATATCAGAAGGAATGTAACTGTGAGAAGCAGTGGATGCCATTACAGAAGATGTAGGGTGCTTAATAAATGCTTGCAGTAATTAGTGACTTCTGGTGTGTGGGGTACCATGTGGGGAAATAGAGCAACTGGAGGGAGCTGCTTCGGACACGTCAAAGTACCTGGAGGATGTTAAGGACCCCAGTTATAGTTCCCCTTGGTGAGTAGGGGAATTCAACAGTTGAGAACCTCTTGGTACGTTGGTGAGCCTATAAAATTGTTGTTTTTAGTGGAAAAATGAATTTAATTGCCTTCTTCTTTCGTCTTATGCTTGATGAAAATTAGTATCCATGGTGGCAAGACTATTTTCCACTCTTGGTGTCCACATAGTCACCCAACCTTCACCAGTGTCTCCAAGGAGCTGAAGCATGCCCAAAGGCCATACCATGTAAACTGTTTCAGCAAGTGGTATTGCTAAACAATATTGAGGGTAAGTGAGGGATCTCAAAGCCTTAGGTGAGTTAGGAGACAATCTACCCCACCCACAGTGAATGTGCAAATAAAAGCAATCTCTTCCAATGGCCAGAGAGGTGGTTAGCATTTTCCACTGTGAATCTTTGGGGATTTTCTTGGATCCTGCATTGTTGAGAAGAGCTGAGTCTGTCATGGTTGATGATTATATAATGTTAATAGTCAGCATGTATAAAATGGTTATATATCTGTGTATGTATACGTAGAAATACACAGAGATAACTGAAATAAGACTCATTAATAGACACATGTTTATGTACATATATATGCATATATGTACATCTATATACATATATATCTTGTTTACAAAAAACTTTTAAATATAGAAATATATCTTATTTGATATTCATAGCATCCCTATGAAGATGATGCTGTTATTATTTGCATTTTATACATAGAGGACTGAGGCTATGAGTAAATGTCTGAAATAGGTTTTGAACTCAGCTCTTTGTGGGTCACAGAACTCTACTCATTCAACTACCTAGCAATGGTTTCAACAAGTGCTTTGTAACAGATGGGGTGGGTTAGAGAGGACAATTATTGCTACTCTTGAAGAATTTCATAACTCTCAGAAGCTTTGCTATTTGGGAAATATGTTTTATCTTTTCTCATTATTAATAAAACCTAAGAACACCCATTTATGACATGTGTATGAAGGGAATCTGGGGAGGAGAGGACCTGGTGATACAGCATGAAGAGAAGCAGGGCTGGAGAGCAGGAAGCAGGAGCTGCTGGGCCAATGGAAGGGGACAGAAGGTTTCTGATGGTCAGCTCTGGACATTAGCTGGGTTTGCGGTCCAAGTCTTCTAATGCTGCCCAGAGTTGCCTGATCTCTTTCCCTCCATACTTGCTGGTTAGTTTGAAGTTCCTATAATCCTTTGATGTCTGTCTGTCCAGCCTTACTGCTCCAGGCAGGTATCCTCTGGCTCACCCTCAACTCCTCAGGCCATTCCACTCACTGGCAAAAGTATCCCCATGACAAGGAGGACCAATCCAACCAGGCTGATGTGAAAGAGATTGATCACAAAATAAAACGATTGGAAAGAGTCTGAGGGAGAAGAGGAAATGAGGTTAGTGCTGACATAAGAATATTTCCAGGAGTTCACCCTTCTCTTCACAGGCTCCTTGATCCTGCCCCAGGACTGGTCCAAATCATGGGACCATGATTTCATAGGTTGGTCATCCCAGACTAAACATTTTGCATTTGTAGAAAATTACTCAGCTCTTGCAAGTCCTCCTATATTCTCTTGACTAAGGTTGAGCTGCTCTCTGCTGAAGAAGTTCAGCTCATCAGAGCCCCCTACTGCCCTTTACTCACATTCACTAAGTTATGGAGGCTGGAAAGTCTTTAGCTGACAAGGACAGGATACTAGAGTTCTTTCCCCAGGAACAATGAGCCACCCTTTACTTTGAACAGCCCAGAAAAGACAGGAAAAATGCTTTAAGTCTACTTTATTGGTTTGTTTGTTGACTTCCCATACCTGGTAATAATTTAAAATTCAAGATCCCAGTTTACTTTGGTTTAAGAAAGGAAAATTTATGTATCTCCTGTTTAACTAGTTAGGGAGAACATGTGAGCCTAATCATTCTCCAGGGGCTCTTATCTCCACCCCTCCTCTACCTTCCCAAATAACAACTTGCCAGACTGGGGCAATGTAGACAATGAAGCCCAATTCATTCCCCAAACTTAGTCTGATTCACATGTAAATGCAAGGGGAAAAAAAATCAAAAGTAGATGAAGAAAGGAAAGAATGTGCTCTCCTTTCATGGGACCAACAAAAAAGTCTGGAGTTGTAGAGCTTTTTCTCACCCAAAACATAGTCTTGCAGCCTCCCAATAAATGGATGTCTAAAGACTCAGGCAAGTGAAGATTTCTGGTCCTATATGCTCCTGGGAAATGCTCTGAGAAGCTGACCTTACAAAGAGGTCAGAGGAAAGCACAGACATTTGCTACATTGGCCACTGGTAGGCAGTAGGGAGTTTGGGGGGGAACACTTGGCAGGGAAGCAAGATCAAGAATTAGAAGCACATAGGAGCAGAAATCTTCACTTGGCTGAGTCTTTAGGGACTGATTGGCCAAACATCTCTAAGGATCCTTGCCTCATAGACTTAGGCCTGGGAGGAAGATTGGAGGCCCCTGAGCCCAGGTCCCCCATTTTATTGATGAGGAAACTGAAAATGAATTAAGCAAACTTTTCAGAGTCTAGAAAGAAGTCTAGATGAGTGGAGGGAAAGCCAAAAAGCCAAAAAGATGCTGAGTAGTTTTGTTTTTTTTTAATTTAATATACTTTTGGAATGTTCCATCTGTAATGGCTAATAGGTCATTTGTGTTGGGGGACTCAGTCTCTTTGTCTCTATCTCTGTGTGTGTCTGACTGTCTCTGTCTCATGGGACGAAATGCATGATCTAGAAGGTATCTGCATAACAGTCAAAGTAGAAGTGGAAAGAGAGAGAGAAAGAGTCAATGACAGAGGCAGAGACAAGGATAGAGACAGAGACAGAAAAGCTGGGAAATGGAGTGGGGAGTGAGAACATTCCAGGTCTGGGAGAAGTCAGAAAAGGGGCCTGGACTGCAGAGGGGGAGCCAGGAAACAGCCCAGAGGTTTTGCAAGGAGGTGGAAGGCTTTGGGTGATCACCGTGGTGAGAAGGAAAAGGAGGAGGCTGGAAGACGAGGGGAGCCCAAAGGCCATGACTGTAGTCAGAGCACTGCTGCTGCTGGGATTTCTGCTGCTGCAGCTGCCACAGATGCTTTGAGGACCCTGGCCATAGCACATCCCTCACACAGGGATGTTCCAAGGCACAGCTCTGCCCTTTCACTCTCCTACTCCATGACACCAGTGGCTCCCAGTTACCCAGACCTGAACCTCAAGTCCTCTGTGTGACAGGGACGACTCTCCAGAACCTTCCTCCTCCCTCTCATTCCACCCTTCCTCCCCATTCTTCCCCTTGGCAAAGGGACAGCCTCACTGGTTATCCATGGCTGCCCTTCCTCTGTCGGGCTCAGCATCCCCATCTCTGACAATCCTAGGAGTTTCCCAAAGCTCAGGCAGCCCCGTCTCACAGGGAACTTCCCTCCTTCCTCAATCTGCCTTGGCTTCTTTTGTATACAGTCTGTGCCACAATCCATGCACACCTGGTCAGGCTCATAGGAAAGTAGCTCTAGGAAGGCAGGGACTACTTTGGGCCAGTCTTGGTATTCCAGGAGGAATTCAGAATGACTCACAATGGGAACTTCTGTCCCCTCCAGAGAGAGCTGGTAGGCTCTGAGTGCAGCTTTGAGTCTGGTTTTCCCATTTTAATTCTCTTGTGTTTTGGTGCCATGGGGAACATGGAAATATGTTTTCTGTGATTTCACCTAAATAATGGGTATCATGTGGTTTGCCTTCCCAATGGGAGGGAAAGAGTTTAGAACTCAAAACTTTTTTAAAAGTTAAAAAATAAATAATAACTTTTGCATTAAAAATAAAACCAGTCATGATCATCATTTATCTCCCTCCAACCTGCCATCCAATCCCTCCATGCTCCAACTTAAGAACTGAGCTCAGATGGAAGATGGTCACTGACCCCCATCCCCATCTCATGGACCCTGACTTCTTGTGAGACTCTCATTCTGCTCCTCTATAAAATGGAATGGAAAAGCTAAGATCCGAGGAGTGAATATTCTGAAAGGCAAACCGCAGCCCAGCTCCCAGGCAGGATCCCAATGGCCCCGAAATTCCGGGGAAAGGCAGGGGCTTCCCTTCCTCTATTTCTCCAACTCTCCCAGTGAGAGCCAAAGGGATTCCTGGGGCTATTTGCCCAGTTCTGCAGATTAAGGGTTTAGGGAGAAGGGGGATCTACAATCATTCTTCAGATGGACTTTCAGGCATCCAGCCCTCACCTTGTATTATGAGTTCCAGGGGATCACTGGGCAGGGCCAGGACAGGGCTGTCTCTCCTGAGGTGATAAGAGCACCTGTACCTTCCAGTCTGGTTGATGTTCACGTGGATCAAGGGGAACTCTGCCCCATGTTGGGTGGGCTCACTGGTGCTCACAGGCAGCTCCTCTCCATCCTTGTACAGAGCAAACTCCACCCCTCGGGATGGCCCTTGACACAGGAGGGTCACGTTGTCCCCCGAGGTTACCCTGGAACTGGGCCGGGCTGAGAGAGAGGGCTTGGGAAGGCTGTCTGAGGAGAAAGCAGGGACCAGAGCTCTCTGAATCTCCAAGGAGTTAGGGAGACTCGGGGGGATCCCCTGCCACTCTGTCTCTCCCCCCCACCCAGGGCTTCTTTACCCTTTCCCTCTCATGGGGAACTTAATTCTATTTTTTTCTCTTACACACTGGAGTTCACTCCTACTCCAACCCTGCACAGTGTCAGAGGGAAAGTGCCCCCACTGCCCCACCCCCACTCTGAGTTCCCAGGGCTCCATTAGAAAGGCCTCCCTGGCAGTATCTGGGTGTCCTCTGGGGGTGTGAGCTCGGCAGGTGCCAGCAAGGCCCCGGGGCTGACCTCCCTTCCGGGCAGGGCGCCACCTCCATGCCAAAGGCTGCAGAAATTCCCTGCAGGAGCAATGCCCACCTCGCTCATGCTCAGGGAGTGAAGTTTGCTGCTGCTTCCATCTAACTCGGTCACATTAGCCAGGGCGGCTCCTCCCACGGGGCCTCCTCCCTTGGCTCCCCCACTCCCCTGCACGGGGCTCACAGGGGCTCCTCACACTGACCTCTCCCAAGAATCCGGGGCCTGCTCTGGCCCCCAGTCCTGCCCCTGCTCTCTCACCTGTCACCCAGACCTCCAGGGTCTCACTGGCTTCCGACCTGACATGTGGGTGGGAAGTGTAGTAGTACACAGCTGTAGTTCCATAATCCTGGGCACGGGAGACTTCAGGTGAAATTGGTTTCAGAAAGGGTTTCCTGGTTCTTTGCAAGGGCCCTGTGTCCCCACCTCAGCAGAAGAAATGTCACCAACCAACTGTGTGACGATGATGGTCTCCTGCACCTGAAGGTCACTTCCTCCCCTGGTGCCCCCACAGGACCAGGATGGACATAGAAAATCGGCCTGGGAGAAGATCCTGGGAGAGAGAGGAAGGATATGGGGGAGGGGGAAGGAAAGCGCAGAGTCAGAGCTTGACTAGTCTGTGACTGGGGCAGGAGCCTGAGGCTTCCACCTCCTGGACTAGAATTGATGATCATCATAGGCACAGATAATAACAATTCCTGGTGTTTGTATAGTGTCCCCTAGGGGCCATGTGCTGGCTAAGCACTGGACAGATATTATCCCATTGGACCCTCAAGGGCTGGGTACTGAGTGCTCAGATTCTCCCCATTTACAGAGAAGCACATTGAGGGAGACCAAAGTTACCTGCCCCTCCCAGAATCCCACAGCTGCTAAGTGTCCCAGACCAAATTCAGGGCTCCTGGCGACATATTGTGCTTAGCTCCCAGTGAGCAAGGCCAAATAACTTCTCCTCTCTCTTCCTCATTCCCACACCTCTCTGTTCGGGACAAAAAGAGACCTACTCTTGACTACTCAGAGATCACTCATAGAAAGCCGAATGATTTGTTAGAATCTCGAGAATCCGACCCCAGCCTGGTCTGTGAGCCGAATTCACAGCAGGACAGGGCCACTGCCTTTGAAATGTTCACAGTATTTATACATTTAGAACCCCCAAAATCTTGCCCTCTATATGTTGTGATTGGTCACATAAGTCTCTTCCCCTGTTTGGTCAGTGGGATGCAGTAGACAAGGTGATGTACGGCTTCTTCCACCATGAAAACTTTTTTAATCCCTTCTTTGGATAATGCAATATCTTCCAGGCTTTATCTAAAATCACGTGACTCCGGAGAAGCCAAAACTGAGGCCTTAAGACTTGATCTACTTTAGCTAACAGTCACTGATTGATATGTGTTTGATCTGAGAGTTCTTCAGCTAAACTCTCCTTGGTCTAGTCCTGCCCTGCTCTTCCCTCCTATGTCCACACAGGCTGGCAGCCTCCCCAGCCACTGGCTCAGCATCTCTGACCATGGAGACCACTGCCCCAGGAGTGACCAGATCAAGCTCTCACTCTGAGTAAGGACTCAGCTGTCTCCTGCAGAGCTTAGCTCTGTTCCCAGGCTTCCTTCCAACCATCCCTAGGGACTCCAAGCCTCTGATGTCCTGATTAAACAACCCTCAGAGGAAAGAGGGGAGTGCCTGGCATCCCTCACAGAGAGGCAGTCCTGAGGAGAAGGTTGGTTAAGGTTTCTTTAGGGCCCGGGACTGCTCTTTCCACAGGAGCAATGAACCACACTTTACCTTAAACAGCCCAGAAAAGATAGGAAACAACTTTCAAGTCTGGTTTATTGGTCTGTTTGTTGACTTCCTATACCTAGTGATCATTTAAAATTGAAGATCCCAGTTCCATTTAAGAAAAGAAAACTTATATAACTCCAGTTTAACCAGTTAGGGAGAACATGTGACCCTAATCATTCTCCAGGGGCTCTTATCTCCATCCCTCCTCCACTTTCCCAAATCACAACTTGCCAGACTGGGGCAATGTAGACAATGAAGCCCAATTCACTCCCCAAAGTTAGTCTGATTCGCATGCAAATGCAAGGGAGCAAAAATCAAAGGCAGATGAAGAAAGGCAAGAATGTGCTCTCCTTTCAAGGGACCAGCAAAAAACTCTGGAGTTGTAGAGCTTTTTCTCACCCCAAACAAAGTCTTGCAGCCTCCCAATATCTGGATGCTTACTAAAGATCTGTGAGAGGATATTACTGAATTTGGCCAGGGGCTGAAGTCAAGCTCCCCTTATTTTCAAATAACCAATTTCCCTCGCCCTTTCAAAAATAATCTGAACATTTGACCCAATGAATCATCAGCTGCCAGTGATATGATCTGTGATGTGGAGTTTGGCACCAAATGATGGCAGGCCCTCAAAGTTGGCTGTGACTCCCTAACTTAATCAACTGTAGAGTCTTCCTTTTTCTTTGAAAACCACATATGAAGTCCTCTGTTAAGCTTCTAAAGCCTGTAACAATATGAGAGAGGGAAGTTTCTACCCTCCTTGGACACTGATGGTTCCACTACCTCCACTCTGAGAGCCAGTCAAGCTGGCCCTCCCTCTCTAGTCAGGTAACATTCTTCCTTCTACTCTGGTCCTTTTTCACTGGATGATTCCTTTATTAGGAATTCCCTCTTCTTACATTACTCTTATGAGGCGTGAGAATTGCTGCTCTAACCCGAAAGTTTAAAAAATAATTTTCTGTCACCTGACAAAGAAGCCAGTGGCAGGTGGGGCTCCCCGGAAATGCTCTGAGAAGCTGACATTATGGAAGTCAGAGGAAAGCACAGCCATTTGCTGCATTGGCCACTGGTAGGCATTAAGGAGTTTGGGGGGGAACACTAGGCAGGGAAGCAAGATCAAGAATTAGAAGCACATAGGAGCAGAAATCTTCACTTGGCTGAGTCTTTAGGCACTGATTGGCCAAACATCTCCAAGGATCTTTGCTCAAAGACTTAGGTCTGGGAGGAAGCTTGGAGGCCCCTGAACCCAGGTCGTGCATTTTATTGATGAGGAAACTGAAATTGAATAAATTTACCTTTTCAGAGTCTACAAAGAAGTCTAGAAGAGTGGCGGGAACGTTTAGCCAAAAAGATGCTGAGTGGTTTTTTTTGTTTTTTTTTTAATTTAACATACTTTTGGAATACTCCATCTGTAATGGCTAATAGGTCATTTGGGATGGGGGACTCTGTCTCTCTCTGTCTCTGTCTCCATCTCCGTGTGTGTCTGACTCTGTCACTGTCTCACTGAACTAAATGCATTGATCTGGAAGGTATCCACATAACAGTCAAACTAGAAGTGGAGAGAGAAAGAGACAATGACAGAGACAGAGACAGGGATAGAGACAAGAGACAGAAAAGCTGGGAAATGGAGGTGGGAGTGACAGCATTCCAGGTCTGGGAGAAGTCAGAGAAGCAGCCTAGAGGAGCCAGGGAACTGCCCAGAGGACTCACAAAGACCTGGAAGGCTTTGGATGAGCACTGTGGTGGGAAGGAAAAGGAAGAGGCTGGGGGAGGAGGGGAGCCCAAAGGCCATGACTGTAGTCAAAGCACTGCTGCTGCTGGGGTTGCTGCTGCTGCAGCTGCCACAGACGCTTTTAGAACTCTAGCCATAGCCGTCCCTCACACAGGGATGTTACCAAGGCATAGCTCTGCCCTTTCACTCTCCTACTCCATGACTCTAGTGGCTCCCAGTTACCCAGATCTGAACCTCAAGTCCTCTGTGTGACAGGGACGGCTCTCCAGAACCTTCCTCCTCCCTCTCATTCCACCCTTCCTCCCTATTCTTCCCTTGGCAAAGGGACAGCCTCACTGTTTGCCCACGTCTGCCCTTCCTCTGTTGGGCCCAGCATCCACATCTCTGACAATCCTAGGTGTTTCCCAAAGTTCAAGCATCCCGTCTCCCAGGGAACTTCCCTCCTTCCTCAATCTGCCTTGGCTTCTTTTGCATACAGTCTGTTCCCCAATGTATGCACATTTGGTCAGGCTCATGGGAAAGTAGCTCTAGGAAGGCAGGGGCCACTTTGGACTGGTCTCGATATACCAGGAGGAATTCAA